>NW_025254814.1:0-1922 GCF_018294505.1 Triticum aestivum | reverse complement strand
TGTCACATCCCTAGCTTCTGGCATTGCTCTAGCCTAGCTTCATGTGTGCATCATGTCTATATTTTTGAAACTGAATTGAGGAATATTGGAAGCCTCAAAACCCTAAATAAAAGAGGGGCAAAAACCCTAGAAATCTTATTCATTGCTCCAAATGGCTCTTCTTAAATGTTTGATAATTTTTGGTAAGGGTTCTGGTCCCAACCAAAATATTGAACATTTTTAAGGATTTATTTTTGGGACTTTGAATTTAAATCATAGCTATTTGAATTGGACTTATATCTACTGTTAAATAAATATAGGTCCAATAATTCTGAAATATTTTTTGTGGAGCATTGTTTTAATTCTTTTAGCTCCTAAAAATATTGTCAGAAGCAAAATAAATTGAATTGGTTTCAAAACCAAATTCAAAACAAACCTGCAAAATAGAAAAACTGAAATAGTTAGAAAAGGGAGAGAGAGTCTTACCTGGCCCCTTACCTGGCTGGCCCAGTGGACAGCCCAGCCCACTGGCCTGGTGCCAGTCGTCCTCTACCTCTGCCAGTAGGCAGAGGAGGGAGACAGCGCACGCGCGCGCCGTGGCGCCACGCCACCTCCCTGCCTGCCTGCGTCCCTCGCCACCGCGACGCCCCGGGCCTTCTCTTCGGCGCCGCCTCGAACCCCTGGACCCCCTCACTCATCCCCTTCTCCTGCTCTCCCTCTCGCTCCGCACCTCGGGCCCGAACGGAGCCGCCGCCACCGACGCCGATTGCCGCAGCCACCGTGCACCCCTAGCCTTGCCGATGCACCCAGGAGCTCCGCCTCGACCCCCTCCTTCCTCCCCACCGACCCACGGCCCTAAGAAAGCCCTGCAACGCCGTCACCATCGCCGTTCCGTCGCCGGCCACCGAAGCTCCCCTCCGTCGATTCGCCGGACCCCGTGCCTCCCCTGCCTCGCCAGCAGCACCAGAAGAACCGCGGTGAGCCCTCGACCCGATTCCCCTCTCCCCGTGCCCCACCTCCCTCTCTAGCTAGCCCCACCACTTTGCCCGAGAATCTCTCGCCGCCGGCCATGGCGTGGCCGTGGCCACAGCCACCCCAGCTCGTATCCAAGCCCACCGACGTGCTCACCGTGATCTCAGGAGTCCGTAGCACGCCCCAGCTCCTCCTGCCGTGCTCCCTAACCCCGACCCCGAGATTGCCCGAACTCCGGCAGCCGCAAAGGGGCTCGCCGCCGGCAGCTCCGGCCACCCCAGCTCCTCCCACTTGCACTACCAGACGCGCGCGAGTCTGGGCTTCGCGTGGGTGGTCTCCGCCGCCCGAATGGTCGCCGGAGCGGCGATCCCGAGCCCCTCCGCCGCGTTTGCTGTCGCCGGCGGCTAAACGCCGGCGCATTAGCCCCGGTTGACCAGGGGGTTTGACCTCCCCTGGGTCAATGACATGTGGGCCCGGCCCTGACTAATTCTAGTTTAGGATTAGTTTAAATTTAATCAACTATGTTAATTAATCCTGACACTGACCAGTGGGCCCGACCCCCCCTAACCTTTTAATTAAATTAAATTAACCCCGGTTAACCCCCCCTGTCACTGACGTGTGGACCCCACACGTCAGGTTTGACCTGGACCGCCCGTTGACCTGCTGAGGTTAGCATGAGGTCATGCTGACGCCATAATTCATTTTCTGGAATTATTTTAATTCTAAATAATCAGAAAATTCCAGAAAATGCCTAAAACTTCTAAAAATCATAGAAAATTAACCGTAACTCCAAATTAAATAATTTATATATGAAAAATTATCAGAAAAATTCAAGGAATCCATCTGTACCATTTTCATGCATGTTAGAACAACTTATAGATGCTGTTTAGCACAAATCAATTAAATGGCATTTGAATAATCACATATGGAGTTTAAATTTGAATCTTGTATTCAAACCAACTTCATTTAAT
>NW_025254813.1:0-1922 GCF_018294505.1 Triticum aestivum | reverse complement strand
GAGTTACAAATATGAGCAACGGCACCGGTATCAAATACCCAGGAGTTACTACGAGTACTGGTAAGGTACACATCAATCACATGTATATCAAATATACCTTTGGTGTTGCCGGCCTTCTTATCCGCTAAGTATTTGGGGCAGTTCCGCTTCCAGTGACCCTTCCCCTTGCAATAAAAGCACTCAGTCTCAGGCTTGGGTCCATTCTTTGACTTCTTCCCGGTAACTGGCTTACCAGGCGCGGCAACATCTTTGTCGTCCTTCTTGAAGTTCTTCTTACCCTTGCCCTTCTTGAACTTAGTGGTCTTATTGACCATCAACACTTGATGTTCTTTCTTGATTTCAGCCTCTGCTGACTTCAGCATCGAGAACACTTCAGGAATGGTCTTTTCCATCCCCTGCATGTTGTAGTTCATCACAAAGCTCTTGTAGCTTGGTGGGAGCGACTGGAGGATTCTGTCAATGACCGCCTCATCTGGGAGGTTAATGTTCACCTGGGTCATACGGTTGTGCAACCCAGACATCTTCAGGATGTGCTCACTGACAGAACTGTTTTCCTCCATCTTACAACTGTAGAACTTGTCGGAGACATCATATCTCTCGACCCGGGCATGAGCTTGAAAAACTAGTTTCAGCTCTTCGAACATCTCATATGCTCCGTGGTGCTCAAAACGCTTTTGGAGCCCCGGTTCTAAGCTGTAAAGCATGCCGCACTGAACGAGGGAGTAATCATTAGCACGAGACTGCCAAGCATTCATAATGTCTTGGTTCTCTGGGACGGGAGCGTCACCTAGCGGTCCTTCTAGGACATATTGTTTCCTGGCAGCTATGAGGATGATCCTCAGGTTCCGGACCCAGTCCGTATAGTTGTTGCCATCATCTTTCAGCTTGGTTTTCTCTAGGAACGCGTTGAAGTTCATGTTGACATTAGCATTGGCCATTGATCTACAAGACATATTTGCAAAGGTTTTAGACTAAGTTCATGATAATAAAGTTCTAATCAAATTATGAACTCCCACTTAGATTAGACATCCCTCTAGTCATCTAAGTGTTACACGATCCGAGTCGACTAGCCCGTGTCCGATCATCACGTGAGACGGACTAGTCATCATCGGTGAACATTCTCATGTTGATCGTATCTTCCATACGACTCGTGTTCGACCTGTCGGTCTCCGTGTTCCGAGGCCATGTCTGCACATGCTAGGCTCGTCAAGTTAACCCTAAGTGTTTTCGCTGTGTAAAACTGTCTTACACCCGCTGTATGTGAACGTAAGAATCCATCACACCCGATCATCACGTGGTGCTTAGAAGCGACGAACTGTAGCAACGGTGCACAGTTAGGGGAGAACACTTCTTGAAATTTTTGTAAGGGATCATCTTATTTACTACTGTCGTCCTAAGTAAACAAGATGCATAAACATAATAAACATCACATGCAATTATATAGTTGTGACATGATATGGCCAATATCATATAGCTCCATTGATCTTCATCTTCGGGGCTCCATGATCATCTTGTCACCGGCTTGACACCATGATCTCCATCATCATGATCTCCATCATTGTGTCTTCATGAAGTTGTCACGCCAACGACTACTTCTACTTCTATGACTAACGTTTAGCAATAAAGTAAAGTAGTTTACATGGCGTTATTCAATGACACGCAGGTCATACAAAAAATAAAGACAACTCCTATGGCTCCTGCCGGTTGTCATACTCATCGACATGCAAGTCGTGAATCCTATTACAAAGAACAAGATCTCATACATCACAATTCATCATTCATCACAACTTCTGGCCATATCACATCACATGATCAATCGCTGCAAAAACAAGTTAGACGTCCTCTAATTGTTGTTGCATCTTTTACGTGGCTGCAATTGGGTTCTAGCAAGAACGTTTTCTTACCTACGAATCACCACAACG
>NW_025254812.1:0-1922 GCF_018294505.1 Triticum aestivum | reverse complement strand
GTGGTCCGGATAGTCGGTGTCGACGAAACCAGTGGGCTGCCGACAAAACACCTGCTCGTCGAGATGGCCATGCAAGAAAGCATTGGACACGTCGAGCTGGTGAACAAGCCAGGCGCGAGAGACAGCCAGCAGGAGAACGGCACGAATCGTGCCCGGTTTGACAACTGGGGCGAAGGTGTCAGTGAAGTCCACGCCTGCGCGCTGTCGGAAACCGCGCACCACCCAACGCGCCTTGTAGCGCTCAAGGGAACCGTCGGGGCGAGTCTTGTGCCGGAAAACCCACTTGCAAGTGATAACATTGGCACGGGGGGCCGCGGGACAAGCTGCCACGTACGGTTGCACTGCAGGGCGTCGAACTCCTCACGCATTGTAGCAAGACAGTTCGGATCTCGAAGGGCTGCGCGAGCGGAGGTGGGTAGCGGAGACGGGGCCGAGGTAGACGCGGCGCATGCGTACTCGTCGGAGGTGTAGCGCGTGCTAGGACGAAACGTCCCAGTCCAAGACCGAGTGACCATGCCGGTGAGGGGTGCAGCCACCGCCGGCGTAGCCGAGGGGGAGACCGGCGAGGAGGATGTCGAGCCGGTATACGATGACTCCAAGGGGGCACCAAAGGGGGCGCCGGAGGCCGCGGCGACGGGAGCGCTCACGGGGGCACCCGAGGGGGCGCCCAAGGCTGAGTCGGCGGGTGCGACTGCTCCCGAGGGTGCGCCGGATGCCGCAGCGGTGGCACACGAGGGGCCGGCCACACCCGAAGCACCGCGGAAGGGGGCGGCCGGCGTGGGGAGCGCAGGCAGGGCCGGGCCCAAGGCTCGGCTCGGCGAAGGAGGCAGCTTGCCGAAGGTGGTGGCAGGGGCGAGCCGTGCTGCGGGAGGCACCGAGGAGGACGGTACCAGCTGAAACGGGAACACCAGCTCATCAAAGTACACGTGCCGCGATGTGTAAACGCGGTGGGACACTGGATCATAGCACCGGTAACCTTTGGTGTTGGGAGGGTAACCGAGAAAGATGCAAGGAACCGACCGGGGAGCGAGTTTGTGAGGGATGGTGGACACGGTGCTACGATAACAGAGACACCCGAAAATGCGAAGACCATCATAAGATGGAGCCGCACAGAAGAGGAGCTGGTGAGGAGCATAGTTCCAGCGAGGATGACATGGGCGGATGTTAATGTGGAGGCTAGTGGGTGGCAAAAGCATGCAGCCAGAACCGAGGAGGCACGTTGGAGTGGAAGAGCAACGTGCAGACGCAGTCATTTAGAGTGCGAAGGACGCGCTCGGCGCGACTATTTTGCTGGGACGTGTAAGGACAAGTGAGGCGAAAAATGGTGCCGTGAGAAGCGAGGAGGTTACTGACAACAATGTTGTCAAACTCTTTTCCGTTGTCAGTTTGTAGGGCAAGGATAGGACGACCAAACTGTATGGTGACGTAGGAGTAAAAAGCGGTAAGTATGGCAACAACGTTGGACTTGTGATGGAGAGGGAATGTCCACACATAATGGAAAAAATCATTCAATATCACCAAATAGTATAGGCAGCCCGTGTTGCTTGCAACCGGGGACGTCCAAACATCACTATGCAATAACTGAAACGGAAAAGTGAAAATGTTTGTAGAATCACTAAAGGGAAGACAAACGTGCTTGCCGAGATGGCAGGACTCACAAGTGTGGTTGCCAACTTTATTACATGAGAGAGAATGAAAAACTCTGAAGGATCTGACGCAAAATTGTGGAGTTGGGATGACCGAGATGGGCGTGCCAAAGATCGACGCAAGCGGCAAGGGCGAATGGACGGGTGGTGATGGCGGCGGAAGGATGCACGGGGTAGAGCTCGTCAGGGCTATCACATCGGTGGAGCACCATCCGTGTACGGGCGTCCTTCACAGAAAAACCAACATCGTCAAATTCAACAGTAATGGGATTCTCA
>NW_025254811.1:0-1922 GCF_018294505.1 Triticum aestivum | reverse complement strand
AGGACAACGAATTGCCCAAGAGTACGTACGAAGCAAAGAAGGCTGTCTGCCCTCTAGGGTTAGAGGTGCAGAAGATACATGCATGCCCTAATGATTGCATCCTCTACCGCGGTGAGTACGAGGATTTGAACGCTTGCCCGGTATGTGGTGCATTGCGCTTGAATCAGTTGTTTGACCGGTTTGACAAGATTTAACCAAAATTCAAAAAAACATAAATTAGAGCATATCTTTTTTTCCTTTTACAATTTTGTCATTTCAAAAATTGTCCTAAACCCTAAACCCGGGACTTAAAACGTCGGAAACTCTATGCTAAACAGTAAAAACTAAGGGCTTAAACCATAAAACCTAACCCTAAACTCTGAAATCTAAACCCTAGCACTAAACGCTAAAAACGTCTAAAAAACGTCCAAAAACTCTATTTTCCCTTTGGAATTTTGTGATTTTAAAAAATTGTCGAAACGGAAAACTTGTTGCATTTAAGTGTTGTATAAACTTTATGTATGAATTTGTATTAATTTGGTCTATTCGGTGTTGTGTAATGAAGATGAGCCGGCAATGGATGTAAGATGACCGATGCTCTCCCCAGTTCATTGAGGGCGTGCATACTTTTCTGCTTGCGGCTGAGGCAAACAAGCGGGCGGATGGTTTTATGTCTTGTCCATGTGCTGGCTGTAAGAGTGGTCGCAATTACTCTACGTCGAGAACCATTCACGTCCACCTGTTTGAGTCCGGTTTCATGCCCCACTATAATGTTTGGACCAAGCACGGAGAAAGAGGGGTTATGATGGAAGACAATGAAGAAGAAGAGGACGACGACAACTATCATGGCCATGGGTTCCCTGAATACGATGATACAACAATGGGGGAAGAAGCTAAGCCGGTAATGCGGGAAGAATCTGAAGAAGAGGCATCAGATGAGCCCGTTGATGATCTAGGTCAGGCCATTGCCGATGCAAAGAGAAACTGCGCAAGTGATTTGGAGAAAAAGAAGTTGCAGCGCATGTTAGAGGATCACAAAAAATTGTTGTACCCGAATTGCATAGGTGACAAGAAAAAGCTGGGCACCACACTGGAATTGCTGCAATGGAAGGCAGAGAATGGTGTATCTGACAAGGGTTGGAAAGTTGCTGGTAATGACAAAGGATATGCTTCCAAAGGACAACGAATTGCCCAAGAGTACGTACGAAGCAAAGAAGGCTGTCTGCCCTCTAGGGTTAGAGGTGCAGAAGATACATGCATGCCCTAATGATTGCATCCTCTACCACGGTGAGTACGAGGATTTGAACGCTTGCCCGGTATGTGGTGCATTGCGCTTGAATCAGTTGTTTGACCGGTTTGACAAGATTTAACCAAAATTCAAAAAAACATAAATTAGAGCATATCTTTTTTTCCTTTTACAATTTTGTCATTTCAAAAATTGTCCTAAACCCTAAACCCGGGACTTAAAACGTCGGAAACTCTATGCTAAACAGTAAAAACTAAGGGCTTAAACCATAAAACCTAACCCTAAACTCTGAAATCTAAACCCTAGCACTAAACGCTAAAAACGTCTAAAAAACATCCAAAAACTCTATTTTCCCTTTGGAATTTTGTGATTTTAAAAAATTGTCGAAACGGAAAACTTGTTGCATTTAAGTGTTGTATGAACTTTATGTATGAATTTGTATTAATTTGGTCTATTCGGTGTTGTGTAATGAAGATGAGCCGGCAATGGATGTAAGATGACCGATGCTCTCCCCAGTTCGTTGAGGGCGTGCATACTTTTCTGCTTGCGGCTGAGGCAAACAAGCGGGCGGATGGTTTTATGCCTTGTCCATGTGCTGGCTGTAAGAGTGGTCGCAATTACTCTACGTCGAGAACCATTCACGTCCACCTGTTTGAGTCCGGTTTCATGCCCCACTATAATGTTTGGACCAAGCACG
>NW_025254810.1:0-1922 GCF_018294505.1 Triticum aestivum | reverse complement strand
CCAATTTTGCAACAATTATTTGGTAGTTCCTTCACAAAAAACCTCCTTTCGGGCACTCGAAAAATGGAAAATGGTTTTTTCGTCCAACGAAAATAAAAACTTCCTTAGGCAACATTGTTTGCTATTCCAATATGCACCCTTGTGCACAATACGAGATCATTTGAACAAACTATGCCATGAATGTGGCCATAAGATTGATCATTTGGCTTGAAAGCCATTGATCTCCACACATGATAGCTCGTTTCTGAGAACACTTTTCTAAAATAATTGCCGTATTACAAGTTTGTTATTTTTCCTAGGAACTTGGCCACATATGATGACACAATGCGAAGGTTTCCCAATTTTTTGATTTTTTTTGAATTTTTTATGCCCGTTTCAAAATGCGGTCAAAACGGCGGGAATGACCGTTCCTAGCTAGTGGTTGAATCTTGGAATTTTGTTGGTGTTTCTCTGATTAAAAAGATACTTATGTACCTAGAAATGATTTTTGGAAAAAATAAAGAGCAAACTACGAGGCAGCTACAGTTCAAATTTGACCCGCTTCCAGCTGAATCGGCGGAAATTTGTCTTTTTCACCAGAGGTGGATCAAAACTTTTTTCACCCAACCATTTTGTAAATTGTGCATTAAATATGGCCTAGTATTTTAGAAAAATGATTTGGTCCAATTTTGCAACAATTATTTGGTAGTTCCTTCACAAAAAAACCTCCTTTCGGGCACTCGAAAAATGGAAAATGGTTTTTTCGTCCAACGAAAATGAAAACTTCCTTAGGCAACATTGTTTGCCATTCCAATATGCACCCTTGTGCACAATATGAGATCATTTGAACAAACTATGCCATGGATGTGGCCATAAGATTGATCATTTGGCTTGAAAGCCATTGATCTCCACACATGATAGCTCGTTTCTGAGAACACTTTTTTAAAATAATTGTCGTATTACAAGTTTGTTATTTTTCCTAGGAACTTGGACACATATGATGACACAATGCGAAGGTTTCCCAATTTTTTGATTTTTTTGAAGTTTTTATGCCCGTTTCAAAATGCGGTCAAAACGGCGGGAATGACCGTTCCTAGCTAGTGGTTGAATCTTGGAATTTTGTTGGTGTTTCTCTGATTAAAAAGATACTTATGTACCTAGAAATGATTTTTGGAAAAAATAAAGAGCGAACTACGAGGCAGCTACAGTTCAAATTTGACCCGCTTCCAGCTGAATCGGCGGAAATTTGTCTTTTTCACCAGAGGTGGATCAAAACTTTTTATACCCAACCATTTGGTCAATTGTGCATTAAATATGGCCTAGTATTTTAGAAAAATGATTTGGTCCAATTTTGCAACAATTATTTGGTAGTTCCTTCACAAAAAAACCTCCTTTCGTGCACTCGAAAAATGGAAAATGGGCACTTGAAAAACCTCCTCAATTATTGACGAGAGGTGGATAGACAACTATCGAGACACGAGCATTTGGTCAATTGTACCTAAAATATGATCTAATATTATTGAAAAATAGAGTGGTGCCATTTTGCAACAAATATTGGTGGGTGCTTCAAAAAATATATACCATTTTCGACACTCCAAAGATAGAAAATGTTTTTTTGCAGATAAAACTCATTTTTGAGATCAATTTTTAAAGATATTTGTATTATTCTAGGTTTGTTATTTTTCTGAAAAACAAGTCTCACTTTTAACACGATGCTATTGTTCTTATTCTTTTTTTCTAATTCTATGATGTTATAAAATAGGTGACATGATTTAGCATATTATTTAATCGATTAGGACAAATTTAGATGGTTATAAAATCGTCAAAGTGTGTACTACATTGTGATTGGTGGAACCGTTTGTGGCACGGATCGATGAGATGGCAGACATCCTACCATCCATTGCTAGCAATTCGACGTCCATCCATCCGTCCATGCAAAGAAC
>NW_025254809.1:0-1922 GCF_018294505.1 Triticum aestivum | reverse complement strand
ACGATGAAGATATGGATGATGACTAGACCGATAAGCAGGAGTTCCAGAAAGCCACAGAGGTCCTGTGCGTTGACGGCGGTGCTTCTCTGCATACTTCACACCGCCAGCTCAAGCGGTGGGTGCGGGAAGTCAATACGGCAGAACCACCCGTCGAGTCACACAAGCCTCTGAAATGGTCCAGCACGCCTATCATCTTTGATATTGAGGACCACCCTGATCGCATAACTGCGGTCGGGTGCTTGCCGATGTTGGTTTCACCAACTATCCGCAACCTCAAGGTCACTAAGATGCTAGTTGACGGCGGGGCCGGCTTGAACCTGATCTCCTCCGCGGTACTCCAGAAACTCCAGATCCCTGATGGCGAGCTCGAAGAGACCGGCACATTCCAAGGAATCAATCCGGGAAGGAGCAAGCCGAAGGGAAAGATCACGTTGCCTATGACATTTGGCAGCAAGTTGAACTTCAGGACTGAGAGGGTCACTTTTGACGTTGCTGACTTTCCATTGCCTTACAATGGGATACTCGGCCGTCCAGCACTCTCCAAATTCATGGCAGCCTCTCACTATCCATACAACATGCTGAAGATGCCAGGCCCGATAAGTGTCATCTCTGTCCCTGGCGACAAGAAGGATGCTCTTATCTGCGCCGACAAGATCTACCGGGAAGCAGCAGCCGTAACAGATCGCAAGTCACTTGCCGTTGAAGCTCCCGGGGCGAAGAAGAAGACCAAGTCCGGCAAGAGTTCTGATGCCCACTCCGGCAAGCGCACCTCTTCGGAGTGCTGCGCTACCGTCGAGGACGCACCATCGAGCTCCACCGGCAAGTGTAAGAAGACAATGGCAGCTCCACCAGAGACCAAGAAGGTGTCCGCCAAGGAGGATGGCACTGGTGGTACCTTCACCATCAGTGCCATTCTCGACCCTAAATAGGAAAGCGCGCTCGTTGCTTTCCTGCGGGCGAACGTCGACGTATTTGCATGGCAACCGTCTGACATCCCCGGTGTTCCCAGGAAAGTAATCAAGCACCATCTTGCCGTATGTCCTCATGCGCGGCCCGCCAAGCAGAAAGTTAGGAAGCAGGCAGTGGAGCACCAAGAATTCATCGCAGAAGAAATCAAGAAATTGGAAGCAGCAGGCCTTGTCAGAGGAGTGCTCCATCCTACGTGGTTGGCCAACCCTGTAGTCGTGCGCAAGGCAAACGGGAAATGGAGGCTTTGTATCGACTTTACCGATGTCAATAAAGCTTGTCCCAAAGACCCGTTTCCCTTACCGCGCATCGACCAGATTGTTGACCCTACGGCCGGATGTGACTTGCTTTCATTTCTTGATGCATACTCAGGATACCATCAGATCTTCATGGCAGAAGAGGATGATGAGAAGACCACATTCATCACCCCATGTGGCACATACTGTTTCGTGCGAATGCCTTTCGGTTTAAAGAATGCTGGTTCAACATTTGCAAGGGTAGTCCATGACGCTTTTGAGCCGCAAATGCACAGAAATGTGGAAGCCTACATGGATGACATAGTGGTCAAGAGCAAGGACAAGGCGACTCTGATTCAAGATTTAGACGAAACCTTTGCAAATCTGCACAAGATCAACCTCAAGCTTAACCCCGAGAAGTGTGTGTTTGGAGTCCCCTCCGGCAAGCTTTTCGGGTTCTTCGTGTCTCAGCGGGGAATTGAGGCCAATCCCGACAAGATCAAGGCCATTGAGAAGATTGAAGCACCAAAGCGCGTCAAGGATGTACGAAGACTTGCCGGTTGCGTAGCTGCTCTCAGCAGGTTTATCTCTAGGTCTGCTGAGCGCGCCCTGCCTTTTTTCAAAATATTGAAAAAGGCGGGTCCAATGAAATGGACTCCGGAAGCGGAGGCTGCACTACAGGACTTAAAGAGATACCTGTCCTCCACTCCAATACTTGTC
>NW_025254808.1:0-1922 GCF_018294505.1 Triticum aestivum | reverse complement strand
GGCGGATCTCGGGTAGGGGGTCCCAAACTGTGCGTCTAAGGCTAATGGTAACAGGAGGCGGGGGACACGATGTTTACCCAGGTTCGGGCCCTCTTTATGGAGGTAATACCCTACTTCCTACTTGATTGATCTTGGTGATATGAGTATTACAAGAGTTGATCTACCACGAGATCGTTGAGGCTAAACCCTAGAAGCTAGCCTACGATTATGATTGTTGTTGTCTGATACGTCTCCAACGTATCTATAATTTATGAAGCATTCATGCTATTTTATTATCTGTTTTGAATGATTACTGGCTTTATTATACACTTTTATATTACTTTTGGGACTAACCTATTAACCGTAGGCCCAGCCCATATTGCTGTTTTCTTGCCTATTTCTGTGTTCCGAAGAAAAGGAATATCAAACGAAGTCCAAACGGAATGAAACCTTCGGGAGCGTGATTTTTGGAACAGAAGCAATCCCGGGAACTTGGAGTGCAAGCCAGGGAAGCGTCTAGGAAGCCACGAGATAGGGGGAGCGCCCACCCCCCTGGGAGCGCCCTCCACCCTCGTCGGCCCCTCGAGGCTCCCCCGACCGACTTCTTTCGCCTATATAAGTCAACATACCCTAAAACCTTCGAAGAACAAGATAGATCGGGAGTTCCGCCGCCGCAAGCCTCTGTAGCCACCAAAAACCTCTCGGGAGCCTGTTCCGGCACCCCGCCGGAGGGGGAATCCCTCACCGGTGGCCATCTTCATCATCCCGGCGCTATCCATGATGGGGCTGAGGGTATGTACCAGTAGCTATGTGTTTGATCTCTCTTTCTCTCTCTCTATCTCTCTCGTGTTCTCTCTATGGCACGATCTTGATGTATCGCGAGCTTTGCTATTATAGTTGGATCTTATGATGGTTCTCCCCCTCTACTCTCTTGTGATGAATTGAGTTTTCCTCTTGAAGTTATCTTATTGGATTGAGTCTTTAAGGATTTGAGAACACTTGATGTATGTCTTGCCGTGCTTATCTGTGATGACAATGGGATATCACGTGATCCACTTGATGTATGTTTTGGTGATCAACTTGTGGGTTCCGCCCATGAACCTATGCATAGGGGTTGGCACACGTTTTCGTCTTGACTCTCGGTAGAAACTTTGGGGCACTCTTTGAAGTACTTTGTGTTGGCTGAATAGATGAATCTGAGATTGTGTGATGCATATCGTATAATCATGCCCACGGATACTTGAGGTGACAATGGAGTATCTAGGTGACATTAGGGTTTTGGTTGATTTGTGTCTTAAGGTGTTATTCTAGTATGAACTCTATGATAGATTGAACGGAAAGAATAGCTTCATGTTATTTTACTACGGACTCTTGAATAGATAGAATAGAAAGGATAACTTTGAGGTAGTTTCGTACCCTACCATAATCTCTTCGTTTGTTCTCCGCTATTAGTGACTTTGGAGTGACTCTTTGTTGCATGTTGAGGGATTGTTATATGATCTATCTATATTATTATTGGTGAGAGAACTTGCACTAGTGAAAGTATGAACCATATGCCTTGTTTCCTACCATTGCAATACCGTTTACGCTCACTTTTATCATTAGTTACCTTGCTGTTTTTATATTTTCAGATTACAAAAACCTATATCTGTTATCCATATTGCACTTGTATCACCATCTCTTTGCCGAACTAGTGCACCTATACAATTTACCATTGTATTGGGTGTGTTGGCGACACAAGAGCACTACAAAAAAAGACACATCCGTGACATTTTGGGCTGAACGAAACTTTTTTCTGTCATACATATGACACTTCTATGACGATAATTGTGACAAAACCCGGTATCATCATAGATCCTACTTCTATGACAAAAAATCATGACAAAAAATAGGCTTTTCGTCCTGGGCAGGCCGGAGACGCAGCTGCATGACATTCTTTGGGC
>NW_025254807.1:0-1922 GCF_018294505.1 Triticum aestivum | reverse complement strand
GGTATCCGGGAGTTACACGATCTCATGGTCTAAGGAAAGATACTTGACATTGGAAAGCTCTAGCAAACGAACTACACGATATTTGTGCTATGCTTAGGATTGGGTCTTGTCCATCACATCATTCTCCTAATGATGTGATCCCGTTATCAATGACATCCAATATCCATAGTCAGGAAACCATGACTATCTGTTGATCAACGAGCTAGTCAACTAGAGGCTTACTAGGGACATGTTGTTGTCTAAGTATTCACACGTGTATTACGATTTCCGGATAATACAATTATAGCATGAATAAAAGACAATTATAATGAACAAGGAAATATAATAATAATCATTTTATTATTGCCTCTAGGGCATATTTCCAACACTCGGCACGGCGCGATGCCATCGCTTCCCTACCATTTTGTGTGCGGTCGTGGGCGGCGAGGAATTCGGCGCGGCAGGATGCCATCGCTGCCTTACCAGTTAGTGTGTGGCGCGGTGGCATGAACGACGCTTGGTGAGAGCTCTGGGGTAGAGTGGCCGGACAACCATATAGTGCATTGGTTTGTCAAGAGCACAAGGACAGAATACGAAGAAAATTTGGATTCCCCTTCAATCCTGGTCATTTATTACCGAGTAAAATGCATTGGCGGTCATCGAACTTGTCTTGATAGCTCACTTTGATCATTGTATACGAGATATGGTGATTATATGGTCACTGGCTCAGCGTATAGCTCCGTATTTGTCTGGTTGACCAGTCAAACAGTCCGCATGCGCCTCATCAACTCGTGTTCTTTATCTATCTACGCGGGCCTACCTATCAATGGAGAAAGAAATACTGTAAAAACCAAAACTATGCGTATGTTGGGAATCAAGCCACAGACTCGTCGCTGCAATGCACCCTCGTCAGCCAAATGAAAATGAAATACTTCACGTCAGACACTCACGCTCACGCTGTCAAAGCATGCTAATGCATGCACGTCGCCCTCTAAATCAAAGTCCCACTCATGGCGCAACACAAACGGCGAGCCCATCACCTGCGCACCCCGGCGGTGCCTGACATTACTGTTTAGATGTTTGATGGAGGCCTACGCGAACGCCGAGCATGTATTCACCTGACTCAACACCAACGGTCATACTCGGAGCACCTTGCTCATGTATACCGTCCATCACAACGACAATCTATAAAACAACCTAGCTAGAGAGGGTACTATGGTAGTATGGTACGGAGTATGTACTATCGTGAGCGACTGATCATAGTGCCACTGCACACCGAAACCCCTTCCATCGCTAGCGCGCGCTTCCCGCCTGAAACAGTCACCGTCTCTCCAGAAATTCAATGCCGCATTCACTAGACTTAACGCAGGTGCAATTGGTGTGTCACTGACATGCGGGCCATATGCCCGTTGGGCCCACATGTCAGTAACCCAACGCATTTGCAATGAAGTCACTGAAGCAGCGTCCGCATTCACACCCGACGAACCTACTCCGGTGCCAATTGTCCATCCGTCTGCCGCGGCTCATTGCCATTAACCCGCTATATTAACTTGAGCCCTAGCTCCCAGCCATAGCCAAAGACCAACACTTATTCTCCTCCGGCCCCTTCATTCTGTCCGCACCACTCCAACCATGGCCTCCTGGCGCTCCGAAGCTCTCTTGGACGTACTGTCGTAGGAGCAGACGAGGGACATCGGCGGCTCCGCTCCGGGTGCGCTCCAAAGCCCTCTTCGACATACTGTCACAGGAGCAAACGAAGGAGATCGCCGGCACCCCCCCGGCCGCCCTCCGTAGCCACGACCACGAAGCTGGCCCGCGTGCGCAGGCGCAGCCGGCAGCGAGGAAGAGTAGTACACGGTAGGTCGCCGCCGCTCTGGTCCCAGGAAGGCCACCTCTACTCCACTCAGTCGATGCCAAGCTTGGTGGGGTAAACATCGGCGGCT
>NW_025254806.1:0-1922 GCF_018294505.1 Triticum aestivum | reverse complement strand
TTTATTGGGGAGAACATGAATGACTTCGTTGCATGGCATTTCAATAAGAAAGGTGTCTTCTGAGTGAAATTTACATATAGGATGGCAGTAGATTCCGGTGTTGGTTTCATGATGACTTGGGTCACCTGGATGAACTTGAGGTGATTCTCTTCAAGCCACGCGAGTTCTAGGAGATGCCTACGACCAGTGGCGGAGCTACAAAGAAATTGTTGGGCGGGCCATGCTGAGCAAGAATTTGCCCTCACGTATAGATCCTGGACTGGGCTAGTGAGCTGAGCGTACTGGACATGTATAAAATTCGTTTTTGCTCCAAACATGGGCGGGCCACGTAGCTCCGCCAGTGCCTACGACCACGAGAACGAGGTTTACATTGGAGTCGGATCGGCGGTTGACTTTGGCCGATGTGAAGAGCTCCCGAGGGGGTCCACGACTTGCAGTTAGTGACGGGGAAAGGTGCGGCTCTTCGAGGGGAAGCTCCCTGGCTGATCAATTTGGGAACAGGGCCACGACTAGCTCACCATAGATTGCGGCTTTGCGATGGGGGAAACGATGGAGTAGGAGAAGAAAGAGGAGGAGAGAAGCCGATTGGCGATGGAGGCATGGTCTTTGGGGAAGGAGGAGGAGGATGGGTCGGCTCACTGTACAAGATCAAGGACGACGGCGACATGTTGGGATACTTGAACCAGGTGATTGTCACAGTGCACGACAAATACCAGCGGGAGCTCAACCAGCGCACGCGTCGAACATCTATTTATCCTCGTGGACCGGTGCCTCCCCAGCATCATCTTTAGTGTCAGCACGGACTGGAGACGTTTGGATTCGAATGAAGCAGTTGGTCATTGCAAGCAAGCTCGTCGGCAGCCATTCTGAAGGCCAGCAACCATTTCTGAAGGAAGGAGGAGGTGATATAAGAATTTGTATGCCCATAGTAGACAGGAATGTTGAGTGGTTGGAGTGGCTAGCGTGTGTGAGCTCGACGAGGTCCTAGGTTCGACCGGCGAGAGCATTGATTTTACTGTGGAGTTTATTACATCGTTGCGCTATAAGTGGAACCGACATGTCATAGACTGACTATTGAAAACATTTGTCATGGCTGACAAGTAGGAATGTCGAGTGGTTGGAGTGGTTGGAGTGGCTAGCGTGTATGAGCTCGACGAGGTCGTAGGTTCAACCGCGAGAGCATTGATTTTACCGGTGAGTTTATTACATCGTTGCGCTGATAAGTGGAACCGACATGTCATAGACTGACTATTGAAAACATTTGTCATGGCTGACAAGTAGGACCCACCGGGTGCCAGGGAAAAATTGCATGGGCTGACAAGTGGACCCTATGCGTACCAAGTAGGCAGAATACACGGCTCCACATGAAAATACGATGCCACGTTGGAGTGTATACGAACAAAAAATTGCATTGTGTTGCACGCACTAGCCAACTATTTGCACCTGTTTTGGTATTTCACAACTGGGAACACCAAAATAGACATTTTCTCAAAAATAATAATAGAAAAACAGCAAAATGAACATGCATGGCAAGTTCCAGCAGCACTAATTTCCCTCTTTTGTAAAAGTAGCACCTAAGAGCATCTGCGTAAAAATGGATTTACGGGTGTCCATATAATTTAGAGGAAGTTTTAGGTGATGTATTTTTTAAGTTTTATGTAAAACCTTCCCATAAAAGTGGTGGCAACGACAAAGGTAAACATTGGTGACAACTGACAGCGGACGACGGTGGTCGACAGAGGCGGGCGACGACGCGGCGCCGATGGTCCTCGACGCCAGCGTGGCTCCAAACGGCGATTAGGTGGCGATTATCTTACATGGCACTTTTACGGAAAGGGCCATCTTACCCTAGATGGAAGGGGTGTTTTGGAGAATATACGAGACCCCGTAACGTTTACGACAACTGCTGGAGAGTTTTTTTT
>NW_025254805.1:0-1922 GCF_018294505.1 Triticum aestivum | reverse complement strand
GACAAATTTGTTTGAAAATTCCATCTAATTTACTACACATGGAATTAACTCGCACACAAGTACACAAATATGATTTTTCAAACCGTTTTGGTTAGACATTGCATGTAGATGTAGTTCAAATTTGAATTAAGGCCATTAAATGGCTAATAATCACTTAAATGTCTTCAAAAGGTCAAATGACCCCTAGAATTTTCAAAAAATTCACATTACAGTTGTAGTAGTGCACGTTAGACGTAGAAAAATGTTGAAGGCCGTACGAGGAAGCTATCTCCCGTTCATCATCAAACATGCATTGTTCCCTCTCGGAACCACAAGCCTTTTAGTGAGTTGCTCTGGTTTGTGAGGGGTGTGTGTCCAAACTTTCGTCAAACAGGCCAATTTTTTACCACATCATCTTGGTGGAATGACATTAAATCAAGTAAGGTTTCATGTTTTCTGATCATTTTTTAATTTTTTGGAATTAAAATTCCATGGCACTCCATGCATGTGCCCATGTCTTGAGAACAATATGATTGAAAATTCCTTCTAATTTACAGCAGATGGAATTAACTCGCACGAAAGTACACAAAAATACGATTTTTCAAACTGTTTTGGTTAGGTGTTGCATGTTGATGTAGTTGAAATTTGAATTACGGTCATTAAATGGTTAGAAAATCACTTAAATGTCTTTAAAAGGTTAAGTGACCCCAGCAATTTTGCAAATTTTCATGTGACAGTTGTATTAGTGCATGTTAAACGTAGAAAAAAATTTGATGACCATAAGAGGAAGCTATCTCCCGTCCGTCATCGAACATGCATTGTTCCCTCTCGGAACCATGGAACTTTTAGTGAGTTGCTCTGGTTTGTGAGGGGTGTGTGTCCAAACTTTCGTCAAGCATGCCAATTTCTTTACCACATCATCTTGGTGGCATGAAATTACATCAACCAAGGTTTCATGTGTTTCTGATTTTTTTGGGAATTAAAATGCCATGTCACTCCATGCATACGTATTCAAGTGTCCATGTCGTGGGACAAATTTGTTTGAAAATTCCATCTAATTTACTACACATGGAATTAACTCGCACACAAGTACACAAATATGATTTTTCAAACCGTTTTGGTTAGACATTGCATGTAGATGTAGTTCAAATTTGAATTAAGGCCATTAAATGGCTAATAATCACTTAAATGTCTTCAAAAGGTCAAATGACCCCTAGAATTTTCAAAAAATTCACATTACAGTTGTAGTAGTGCACGTTAGACGTAGAAAAATGTTGAAGGCCGTACGAGGAAGCTATCTCCCGTTCATCATCAAACATGCATTGTTCCCTCTCGGAACCACAAGCCTTTTAGTGAGTTGCTCTGGTTTGTGAGGGGTGTGTGTCCAAACTTTCGTCAAACAGGCCAATTTTTTACCACATCATCTTGGTGGAATGACATTAAATCAAGTAAGGTTTCATGTTTTCTGATCATTTTTTAATTTTTTGGAATTAAAATTCCATGGCACTCCATGCATGTGCCCATGTCTTGAGAACAATATGATTGAAAATTCCTTCTAATTTACAGCAGATGGAATTAACTCGCACGAAAGTACACAAAAATACGATTTTTCAAACTGTTTTGGTTAGGTGTTGCATGTTGATGTAGTTGAAATTTGAATTACGGTCATTAAATGGTTAGAAAATCACTTAAATGTCTTTAAAAGGTTAAGTGACCCCAGCAATTTTGCAAATTTTCATGTGACAGTTGTATTAGTGCATGTTAAACGTAGAAAAAAATTTGATGACCATAAGAGGAAGCTATCTCCCGTCCGTCATCGAACATGCATTGTTCCCTCTCGGAACCATGGAACTTTTAGTGAGTTGCTCTGGTTTGTGAGGGGTGTGTGTCCAAACTTTCGTCAAGCATGCCAATTTCTTTACCACATCATCTTGGTGGCATGA
>NW_025254804.1:0-1922 GCF_018294505.1 Triticum aestivum | reverse complement strand
GAGGCGCATGGAGGAGGATTAATGGGACACTTTGGCGTGAAGAAGACGGAGGACGTACTTGCTACACATTTCTTTTGGCCAAAGATGAGATGGGATGTTGAGCGTTTTATTGCTCGATGCACTACATGTCAAAAAGCTAAGTCACGACTCAATCCTCATGGTTTATATATGCCTTTGCCTGTACCTAGTGTTCCTTGGGAGGATATATCTATGGACTTTGTTTTAGGTTTACCTCGAACAAAGAAGGGGAGGGATAGCATATTTGTTGTCGTGGATAGATTCTCGAAAATGGCACACTTTATACCATGTCATAAAAGCGATGATGCTGTTAATGTTGCCGATTTGTTCTTTCGTGAAATTATTCGCTTGCATGGTGTGCCAAATACTATTGTTTCAGATCGTGATACTAAATTTCTTAGCCACTTTTGGAGATGTTTATGGGCTAAGTTGGGGACTAAACTGCTTTTTAGTACGACTTGTCACCCCAAAACTGATGGACAAACTAAAGTAGTCAATAGAACGTTGTCTACTATGCTTAGGGCTGTTTTGAAGAATAATAAGAAAATGTGGGAGGAATGCTTGCCTCATATTGAATTTGCTTATAATCGTTCATTGCATTCTACTACTAAGATGTGCCCTTTTGAAGTTGTGTATGGTTTCCTACCTCGTGCACCTATTGATTTGTTGCCTCTTCCATCTTCGGAGAAGGTTAATTTTGATGCTAAACAACGTGCTGAATTGATTTTAAAAATGCATGAGTTAACTAAGGAAAACATTGAGCGTATGAATGCTAAATATAAACTTGCTGGAGATAAGGGTAGAAAACATGTTGTGTTTGCACCTGGAGATCTTGTTTGGTTACATTTGCGTAAGGATAGATTTCCTGATTTGCGCAAATCAAAGCTAATGCCACGTGCTGATGGTCCCTTTAAGGTGTTAGAGAAAATAAATGATAATGCATATAAACTTGAGCTGCCTGCAGATTTTGGGGTTAGTCCCACTTTTAACATTGCAGATTTGAAGCCTTGTTTGGGTGAGGAAGATGAGTTTCCGTCGAGGACGACTTCATTTCAAGAAGGGGAGGATGATGAGGACATCAATACCATTGTTACACCCACAGCCCCTACTGCTACATATACGGGACCAATTGCTAGAGCTCGCGCACGCCAATTAAATTATCAGGTACTTTCGTTTCTTGGTAATGATTCTAATGTTCATGAGAATATGATGCTGCCTAAATTGGATACATTTGTTTTGCTTACAAATGAAGGGCCTAGCTTGGAGAAGGATGAACATTGGAGCAAGAACAAGCATGGAGATGATGCCATGCGCAAGGGGAACAAGAACGGAGTTACAAGTGATGATTTCAGGACATTGAAGCCACCATAATGGGTGCATGAAGCCATGGACGAAATATACAAGATGCCACTTCATAAATTTCGTCCCGAGGCTATTATAGGTGCTGCATCACCTTTTTATTGGGCCAGGCCCATGTAATTTCGAAATACATAAGTATAGGCTATTTTTAGAGTCCGTATGTGTGGGGAAACAAGAGATAGGGTTGATTTCGGACCCCTCCACCAAGGGCCACGAAATTCCCCCTCTCTTCCTCCATATATACAGCCCTTAGGGCACCGTTTAGACTTTGGGTTTTGTTTAGATTAAAAGTTCGCCATAGCTGCAACTTCGCGTACTTCGTTTGTGTTCAACGACCAGACAAAGGCGTCACAGAACCCCACCTTGATCAATAAAGCTTTCATCTTATATTCGCAATATCCAGATTGCAATCTTAGTTTCTTGCTTGTTCTTCATTTGCTCGCAGGAAACAGACCCTCGTGGTCAGGTTGATCATGCTCCGGCGTGGTCAATAACCTCTCGGAGTTGGTTTAGCGATTGCTAAGGCGCGACGTCCTCGCACGTTC
>NW_025254803.1:0-1922 GCF_018294505.1 Triticum aestivum | reverse complement strand
CAATTGCTATTTACCCTTCATAAGGACCCTTTTCATCGAATCCGTTCCGACTAAAGTGGGAGAGACTGGCACCCGCAAGCCACCTTATGCACCAAGTGCATGTCAATCGGTGGAACCTGTCTCACGTAAGAGTACGTGTAAGGTCGGTCCGGGCCGCTTCATCCCACAATACCGTCGAAACAAGATTGGACTAGTAACGGTAAGCATATTGAACAACATCAACGCCCACAACTACTTTGTGTTCTACTCGTGCAAAGAATCTACGCAATAGACCTAGCTCATGATGCCACTGTTGGGGAACGTAGCAGAAATTCAAAATTTTCCTACGTGTCACCAAGATCTATCTATGGAGAGACCAGCAACGAGTAGAAAGAGAGTGCATCTACATACCCTTGTAGATCGCTAAGCGGAAGCATTCAAGTGAACGGGGTTGATGGAGTCGTACTCGTCGTGATTCAAATCACCGATGATCAAGTGCCGAACGCACGGCACCTCCGCGTTCAACACACATACAGCCCGGTGACGTCTCCCAAGCCTTGATCCAGCAAGGAGAGAGGGAGAGGTTGAGGAAGACTCCATCCAGCAGCAGCACAACGGCGTGGTGGTGGTGGAGGAGCGTGGCAATCCTGCAGGGCTTCGCCAAGCACCGCGGGAGAGGAGGAGTACTTGTGAGAGGGGGAGGGCTGCGCCAGAACTTCGTGTATAGCTCCCATGCGCCTCCCCACTATATATAGGGGTTGAGGGGCTGGTTTCTTGCCCTCCAAGTCCATTGGGGCGTTGGCCAAGGTGGGAGGAATGAAATCTCATTATTTCCTTCCCCACCGATTGTTATCCCCCCTTTTTAGGGATCTTGATCTTATCCCTTCGGGATATGATCTTATTCCTTCTAAGGGGGGATCTTGGTGCGCCTTGACCAGGGGTGTGGGGCCTTGCCCCCACTACCCACGTTCATGTGGGTCCCCCCATGCAGGTGGGCCCCACTCCGGAACCTTCTAGAACCTTCCCGGTACAATACCGAAAAATCCCGAACATTTTCCGGTGGCCAAAATAGGACTTCCCATATATAAATCTTTACCTCCGGACCATTCCAGAACTCCTCGTGACGTCCGGGATCTCATCCGGGACTCCGAACAACATTCGGTAACCACATACAAACTTCCTTTATAACCCTAGCGTCATCGAACCTTAAGTGTGTACACCCTACGGGTTCGGGAGACATGTAGACATGACCGAGACGTTCTCCGGTCAATAACCAACAGCGGGATCTGGATACCCATGATGGCTCCCACATGTTCCACGATGATCTCATCGGATGAACCACGATGTCAAGGACTTAATCAATCCCGTATTCAATTCCCTTTGTCTATCGGTATGTTACTTGCCCGAGATTCTATCGTCGGTATCCAATACCTTGTTCAATCTCGTTACCGGCAAGTCACTTTACTCATTCCGTAACACATCATCCCGTGATCAACTCCTTGGTCACATTGCGCATATGATGATGTCCTACCGAGTGGGCCCAGAGATACCTCTCCGTTTACACGGAGTGACAAATCCCAGTCTCGATCCGCATAAAACAATAGATACTTTCGGAGATACCTGTAGTGCACCTTTATAGTCACCCAGTTACGTTGTGACGTTTGATACACCCAAAGCACTCCTACGGTATCCAGGAGTTACACGCTCTCATGGTCGAAGGAAGAGATACTTGACATTGGCAAAGCTCTAGCAAATGAACTACACGATCTTTTGTGCTAGTCTTAGGATTGGGTCTTGTCCATCACATCATTCTTCTAATGATGTGATCCCGTTATCAACGACATCCAATGTCCATAGCCAGGAAACCATGACTATCTGTTGATCACAACGAGCTAGTCAACTAGAGGCTCACTAGGGACATATTGTGGTCTATGTATTCACAC
>NW_025254802.1:0-1922 GCF_018294505.1 Triticum aestivum | reverse complement strand
GTTATCCCTACGACTCAAATCCACCGAAAAGAAACGAAGGAAAATAATCCGTTTAAAGTGAAGTCCTTGAGGGGTAGCAATCACATAGTGCCCTTATATTAGATCACCTGAAACGCTTAGTGCACACGATTAGTCTGCAAACATATTGTCAACAATCACCAAAACTACTAAGGGATAAATATGCCCTTACAATCTCCCCCTTTTTGGTGGATTGATGACAACACGGGATTTGCACAAAAAGTAACTGGAATTTAAGCAAAACCTCTCCCACAAAATATAGACCGGCTCCCCCTAGAGGTGTGCACCAAGGAAATTAGCATGAAAGGCTATGTGCACATCTATAGGATCAAACTCCCCCTATATTTTGTAGACAGGCAACATCCTTGCATATAAGAATAATCAACAAATACATCTAAGCAATATAAGTGCTGGAAATGAAGCATCTCACAATATAATAGGGTACTTGATACTAAAGTAGATAGGATAGGGTAGTTCACATATGTCTTACACCATATGGTCTTGCTCACAGCCGAAAGAAGGCGAATGAAAACGAAAGAACACAACGAACACGAGACACGAGACACGAACAAACACAAACACGCAAACATAAGACCTAAGGCAAATCCCTAACTCTACCCCTTTCGCAGCAAGACACCAAAAGGGACGACACGAAACACTGTCAGATTTTGGGGTCCGGCAACCCGTGAGAGGTTCGAACACTAGGATGCGTCCGGAGATCTCAACCTGCCCAGCCTGCCTACTCGCGATCCTCCCTAGCCTAGCGCACAAAGCTCACAGAAACACAAAGAAACAGATATTTATACTAGTCTGGGCCACCGTTGTGGTGTAATACCCTACTCTAGTGTGGTGTGCTGGATTGCCTCGAGGGGCTATGGATGAACTAGTTACAAGGAAGAACAAGCCTCAGGAGGTGAGGTGTTCTTGAGCTGATGTGGTGCTCTACTTGCTCTGATTTCCGTCAGAATGGATCCCCCCTCTATGGTGGTGCCTAAGTCCTATATATAGTGCCTTGGTCCTCCTCCCACATATGAGAAGGAAGGGATTCCACAATGACGGGATTTGAAAGGGGACAAGTAGTATAGTCTATCCTGACAAAAGTAGTCTTCGCCTGCAAAATGCCTCTGGTCGTGACGCTGCGGTGGGCTCGATGATGACCTCCGTCTTGCCGTCCTGGCGGTCTTGGTCTCGTTGCACTAGAATGCAAACCTTTGGCTGATTCCTCGGCACTCCGCGCCTATGGCTTGCCTCCCTTGCACCGAAGAGGAAACCTGCACTCTGCACCTGCCTCGCGCTCGCCTAGCCTTGGTCGTCATGGCTCACATCAGCTGAGCCTCACGATGTGGCTGCATAGATCTCTCCGCCCCTCAGGAGTCCACCTAAGAAGGCCGACTCCTTCGGGGGTCTTGGTGTCGTCCGCCTCACGAGGCTTGGCCCCTCGCGAGGGTCTTGTGGCGTTGATGTTGAAGCTGGGCTGCACCAGGCCATTGATGGAGCCACGTGGTGGACCGCAGGCAGGCAGGAGTGGATACCCCCAAGTCCAAGATGCCGATAGTAGCCCCCGGGCCCAAGGCACGCTCGGACTTGGCTTCCAGGCGAAGCCAAGGGGCAATGCGGAGCACCACGAGCCATAACCACCTGCTTCTTTGATGACGTGTGGCGATTTATTGGACGTGGGCGACTCCACTTCCCCACGCTGCCTCAGCAACTGCTCGACATGACAACTGCATGCTGCATGCAGAAAGGGTCATCATTAATAGAAATCATGGGAGGCCGACGATTTACCTTCTCCCGACTATAAACATGCGAGCAGGTGGAGCCCCTGCCCATTTCTCTTTCGTCTTGCTCTCATTTGCTTCGCTTCTTCTTCGTCTTGCTCCCATGGCGCTGATCAGGAGGTTCTC
>NW_025254801.1:0-1922 GCF_018294505.1 Triticum aestivum | reverse complement strand
GTTATCCCTACGACTCAAATCCACCGAAAAGAAACGAAGGAAAATAATCCGTTTAAAGTGAAGTCCTTGAGGGGTAGCAATCACATAGTGCCCTTATATTAGATCACCTGAAACGCTTAGTGCACACGATTAGTCTGCAAACATATTGTCAACAATCACCAAAACTACTAAGGGATAAATATGCCCTTACAATCTCCCCCTTTTTGGTGGATTGATGACAACACGGGATTTGCACAAAAAGTAACTGGAATTTAAGCAAAACCTCTCCCACAAAATATAGACCGGCTCCCCCTAGAGGTGTGCACCAAGGAAATTAGCATGAAAGGCTATGTGCACATCTATAGGATCAAACTCCCCCTATATTTTGTAGACAGGCAACATCCTTGCATATAAGAATAATCAACAAATACATCTAAGCAATATAAGTGCTGGAAATGAAGCATCTCACAATATAATAGGGTACTTGATACTAAAGTAGATAGGATAGGGTAGTTCACATATGTCTTACACCATATGGTCTTGCTCACAGCCGAAAGAAGGCGAATGAAAACGAAAGAACACAACGAACACGAGACACGAGACACGAACAAACACAAACACGCAAACATAAGACCTAAGGCAAATCCCTAACTCTACCCCTTTCGCAGCAAGACACCAAAAGGGACGACACGAAACACTGTCAGATTTTGGGGTCCGGCAACCCGTGAGAGGTTCGAACACTAGGATGCGTCCGGAGATCTCAACCTGCCCAGCCTGCCTACTCGCGATCCTCCCTAGCCTAGCGCACAAAGCTCACAGAAACACAAAGAAACAGATATTTATACTAGTCTGGGCCACCGTTGTGGTGTAATACCCTACTCTAGTGTGGTGTGCTGGATTGCCTCGAGGGGCTATGGATGAACTAGTTACAAGGAAGAACAAGCCTCAGGAGGTGAGGTGTTCTTGAGCTGATGTGGTGCTCTACTTGCTCTGATTTCCGTCAGAATGGATCCCCCCTCTATGGTGGTGCCTAAGTCCTATATATAGTGCCTTGGTCCTCCTCCCACATATGAGAAGGAAGGGATTCCACAATGACGGGATTTGAAAGGGGACAAGTAGTATAGTCTATCCTGACAAAAGTAGTCTTCGCCTGCAAAATGCCTCTGGTCGTGACGCTGCGGTGGGCTCGGTGATGACCTCCGTCTTGCCGTCCTGGCGGTCTTGGTCTCGTTGCACTAGAATGCAAACCTTTGGCTGATTCCTCGGCACTCCGCGCCTATGGCTTGCCTCCCTTGCACCAAAGAGGAAACCTGCACTCTGCACCTGCCTCGCGCTCGCCTAGCCTTGGTCGTCATGGCTCACATCAGCTGAGCCTCACGATGTGGCTGCATAGATCTCTCCGCCCCTCAGGAGTCCACCTAAGAAGGCCGACTCCTTCGGGGGTCTTGGTGTCGTCCGCCTCACGAGGCTTGGCCCCTCGCGAGGGTCTTGTGGCGTTGATGTTGAAGCTGGGCTGCACCAGGCCATTGATGGAGCCACGTGGTGGACCGCAGGCAGGCAGGAGTGGATACCCCCAAGTCCAAGATGCCGATAGTAGCCCCCGGGCCCAAGGCACGCTCGGACTTGGCTTCCAGGCGAAGCCAAGGGGCAATGCGGAGCACCACGAGCCATAACCACCTGCTTCTTTGATGACGTGTGGCGATTTATTGGACGTGGGCGACTCCACTTCCCCACGCTGCCTCAGCAACTGCTCGACATGACAACTGCATGCTGCATGCAGAAAGGGTCATCATTAATAGAAATCATGGGAGGCCGACGATTTACCTTCTCCCGACTATAAACATGCGAGCAGGTGGAGCCCCTGCCCATTTCTCTTTCGTCTTGCTCTCATTTGCTTCGCTTCTTCTTCGTCTTGCTCCCATGGCGCTGATCAGGAGGTTCTC
>NW_025254800.1:0-1922 GCF_018294505.1 Triticum aestivum | reverse complement strand
CACCCGGAGCAGTGTGACGAGTGGATTACATGTGAACACATCAGGACTTTCAGCAGTTGGTTGGAACACGTCTCAGAGGTGACACCACTGTTTGTGATGAGTTGTACTCGTTGTCCA
Source organism: Triticum aestivum (assembly GCF_018294505.1). NCBI lineage: Eukaryota > Viridiplantae > Streptophyta > Magnoliopsida > Poales > Poaceae > Triticum > Triticum aestivum. The sequence goes on along the minus strand of NW_025254800.1, from coordinate 1,805 downwards.
GGGGACCATCTTCGACTGTATTGACTTACAAAGTATACGAGATAAATGGGAATACATTTTACACGATCGCCCAAGATCAAAAGAGCACCAACCAAAACAGCGGTGTCCACTTTGATGCAGCAACCGAGAGGGGAAAGGACACATATTATGGTTACATAATGGACATATGGGAACTTGACTACGGACATGATTTTAAGGTCCCTTTGTTTAAGTGCAAATGGGTTAATTTGTCAGGAGGCGGGGTACAGGTAGACCCACAGTACGGAATGACAACAGTGGATCTGAACAATCTTGGGTACACTGACGAACCGTTCGTCCTAGCCAATGATGTGGCACACGTTATCTATGTGAAGGACATGTCTACCAGACCGAGAAAAAGAAAAGTTAAGGAAGCGAATACATCATACGATGAGCCAAAGCGCCACATAGTTCTTTCAGGAAAAAGGGACATTGTGGGAGTGGAGGGCAAGACAGACATGTCTGAAGATTATGAAAAGTTTCATGAAATTCCTCCCTTCAAAGTCAAGGCTGACCCAAGCATCCTGATAAACGATGAAGATTATCCATGGTTACGGCGCAATAAGCAAATGACACAAGCGAAGAGAAAGTGAAGACTTTCTCCTGCAACTATTATGATAATACCATGCCAACTTTGTAACAGACGAGTATGGTACCATTGTCCGTTTTGTACACGAAGTGCATCTAGTTTTTGCCGTAACCCTCCCAACTTTCTTGCACATGCTATGTGGATGAAATGATGATACCATGCCAACTTTCAAACTTTTCAGAGTTCATTTGAAATTCTTTTCAATTTTAGGGTCTTATAGCTCAAAATAATTAGTAAATGCATGAAAAATGGCGCATGAAAAATAACAAAGAAAATATATAAGTAATTAGAAACAAAATAATATAAACTTTATTAAAATATATAAGTTGAAACAAAATAAAATAAAATTTAATAAAATTTATGAAACTAAAATTAACAAAGTATTTTCTGTTCAAAACATTATAAGAAGCCTCTAGTATTATTGAAACTAAAATTATATAAAATTGATGCAACTAAAATTATCGAAGTATTTTCTGTTCAAAATCATTAAAAGCAAAAAGAATTTTCATAAAGATCTTTTTTTGATAGAAACTTTAATAGCAAAAAGAATTATCATGAAGTAAAATAAATAAGTAATTAGAAACAAAATAACATAAAATAAATAAGTATTTTGTTGTAAGTAGAAACAAAATAAAATAAATAAAGCAAAAAAGAAAACAAAAAAATGGGAAAAATAAAAAAATGCCACCTACTGGGCCACGACGGCCTGAATATGACTAGAAACCCATCCATGGGCCAGGATTCAGGCCCGCAGAAGGCCCAGCATGCCCACAGGCATAGCAGTGCAAGATTAGGCCCAGAGGCCTGCAGTTCAGAGGAGTTCAATAGAGATGGCGGGGCAGGGCTTATAAACAAGTACTGCCGCTCCTCGGCTAGCGAGGTGGGACTAAACATCCCACCGCACCGCGACTTTGGCAGGCGCAGGATATTGGTCCCGGTTGGTGCCACGAACCGGTACCAATGCACACCTTTGGTACCGGCAGGCGCAGGATAAGGTTTTTAGAAATATTATTACGCTCCCACTTACTTTCTTGAATTACAAGCATCTTCGTTACCCATTGATGAAGTCAAAACCCCTTTGACCATTTCATCAAAATACGAAGATTCCAACTCCATTTTGCTCTCTTCTGTCCATTGCTAGAACTCTGAAGTTTGCATACCTACTAGCATCCTCTGGATCGACAAATTACTTTGGACT
>NW_025254799.1:0-1923 GCF_018294505.1 Triticum aestivum | reverse complement strand
CTATACTACGTGGTCCATCACAAGCTCAGGGTCACCACCTGGGTCTTTAGCCTACTCGTTGATGTCAACGTCTACATAGAACCCATCAGAAGGGGTTGCAGCGTCTTCTGTAAAAAATGTAGATTATAGCAACATGAGTACAAAGGTACTCAGCAAGACTTACATCAGATCCTACATACATGCATAGTATCAAGAAGGGTTGGTGGAGTTACTGCAGCAAGCCAGCTTTGACTCTTGGCTAGGCTATCCTACGATACTCCAACTTGAAATGGTTTTGCGCACACGAGTCCACTACTCACCACTTCAATACACTACCGAGGATCCACCTCCGTCTTCCTACGGAAGAGCCATCCTCGGCACTCACACTTATCTTGAGGCTTTTAGTAGTTTCCATTTACTTGTCTATGAACTGTATAGGCAACCAAGTAGTCCTTTACCGCGGACGCGGCTATTCGAATAGATTATGATAACCCTGCAGGGGTGTACTCCTTCATACACGCACTCACCACTTACCGTCGTTTACACGACATGTACTCGGCAACCTTCAAGCGGAAGCCCAACGTGGGTGTCGGCCACGACCTACCTAATCACCTAAGCCTCCAGTCTAGGTTTATCGCCTATTCAGGTTCCATCCGCAGGGAGTCCGGCCGAGGTTTCCCATACGGCCCCGAACGATGTGAACAGGGTTCCCGAGATACCTAACGGGTATTCGGTACACCGTGCCATGTACCTACCGCATCACAGCCCACCCCTACGGTCAGCGCTGTCCACGGCCTCCAGTAGGCTACAAACACCAGAAACTACTTGCAACTCCTGGACGGAGAACTAGGGTGAACAAGAAGCCGAGAGGGTCCATTGGTTTCGGGCCCAATGCATGGTAGTAGCTGATTCTTAAATCACGCATACAGATCTCAGTGCTTAAGGTCGGCTTCAATGAAACAACCCACCATGTACTCCTACATGGCCTCTCATCGATACCTTTACCAAATCGTGTTCACCACACCACTCTCATTACCGACATAAACATTTCACTCTAGCCCATCACCCAGATGAACCAGACCTGACACGACTCTAAGCATAGCAGGCATAGCAAGGTAGGAACAACACATACATATGGCTCAATCAACTCCTACACATGCTAGTGGGTTTCATCTAGTTACTGTGGCAATGACAGGTCATGCAGAGGAAATGGGTTCAACTACCGTAGCACACAGCAGATTGAAACGCGTTGTCTTAATGCAGTAAAAGAGAGCAGGAGCGAGAACATGGGATTGTATCGATATGATCAAATGGTTGGTTGCTTGCCTGATGGTTCGATGCACGGATATGATTCTTCGTTAGGGTAATCACGGTACTCCTCGGGGGCAGAACCTGTCGCAAGGACACCGATACACAACCATCACCAAACAATGTGCAACAATATGATGCATGCATGAAACATAGCAATATGAGTGTGTTGGACTAATGCAACTAAAACCAGAAGGGTTTGAACAAATTTGAATCAAAAATTCAAATTTCAAACTCAAACATGGCCTCTTAAAGTGCTTTTCCTTGTTCTGCTTGAAACATCAATTTAACTTGTTTGATCATGCATGAAAATAGTACAGATGGATAGATTGGATTTTTCTGATCATTTTTCATATATAATTTGTCCAATTTGGAGTTACAGAATAAAAGTTATGAATTTTTGAAGTTTAAATAATATTCTGGAATTTCCTGATTTAAATTAAATTCAGAAATTATAATTACTGCGCCAGCATGACGTCAGCATGACGTCAGTGGTCAACTGCGGCTGTCTGGAGTCAAACCTGACGTGTGGGGGCCACACGTCAGTGACAGGGGGGTTTAACAGGTTTAAATTAATCCTAATTAGGGATTAGTGGCGCTGGGGTCCACTGGTCAGTGTCAGGGGGTTAACTAACA
>NW_025254798.1:0-1923 GCF_018294505.1 Triticum aestivum | reverse complement strand
CATATCTGACCGAGATTCAGATCCGATTGGTGTCAGGATACCTCAGACTTAGGATACCTGAGAAGAAAAGGTGCAACGCAAATTGACGAGATGACATTGTAAGATTCTCGGGGAAATGAACTATGAAGTGATTTCCGTTAACAAGAGTCCATCATTAACCCAAGGAGAGGACAAGGAGGTGTCTGGTGAACTCAACGGCAATTCACCGAGATTCCCAAAAGATGGATTTCCACCATTAAGTGAACAAGGAGATAACATTTGTCAGCTCAAATGATATAAGGAAGTATGCTCGAGGAAAACATACACAACTAAACATTGGTTGAAAGGTGCGCCCGAAATATGGGTTGGGTTGCACGACCAATGTCAGAATGGTGATTCAGTTAGCGAAGGACTTAGAATGAACTATCGCCCATTCACTTCAAAGCAATAGGGTTGCTAGAAGTTTTGAATTCACACGTCATAGCTCCATTGTCGGTATTCCGGTTGAAAACAATACGGGGACCAAGGAATGAACGAAGATGGCAAGAAGTATTATGGTATCAAGAATTCTTAAGAGGTGGTGAAATTCTCACCACATTCTGGACAAAAAGAGATGGTAATACTTCCGAGGTAAGGAAGATCAACTGCTGGGTAGCAGGGATCTCAAGGTTTACACAAAACACGAACAAGTTGTGTTGGACGGAAGGCAATAAAGTGGTCGATGAGAACATGAATCATCGAGGGGCAAGGATGGTATTACCCATCATGAATTCATTTGAATTCCTGGAAGAGCTCATAAGGTTGATGATGATCACGATACAATTGTCGAGAGATTTCATGCAGATGTAATCAATCAGCGACGACATCAAGTCAAAGGAATGGTGAAGCAAGAGGTTATTGGATCCACAGTTACGACACAAACTCGAACTCAAGCTTGTTGTTTAAGGTGAAAGGGTATGACGAGGAAAATCGACGTAAGCTTAGCTATCGTCGCAAATTGGTGCTCCGAGAATAAGGGCCGGGTTGCACAGTTAAGATCATCACGCCAATGATATAGCCAAACAGGCTAGGAATGGCGTGATCGGGTACAAACTCGTACTTATAGAAGCTTACTGAAGAGTTATTGAACCGTAGAGCGGACTCGGTTCAGTTATCGGTGTCTTTGAGTGTTTATTAACTCAGAGCCCGTGAAAAATTGGAATCAGTGGGAAGGTAGCACTTGATGAAGAACTCATAAGGAGTTATGCAGTTCCATGATAATCTCGAGATACCAGGGGGGTAATACTCGACACAAGATCAAAGTAAAGGTCGGACTGGTGTATTGATCCATAGAAGACAATTGTTTAACTTGTCCGAGAAATGGAATCAAAGAAGAACAATCATGGTCGGAACCACGGTTGCGTAGGATCAATTCACAGATATCATATGTTAGTTATCAAGGAAATAGTTATTATTACAAGAAGCTTCCATGATAGGATATACATCGCGTCCATGGGCATGAACACAAAGTTCAAGGTCGACTCCCACTTCCTCAATGCATAACCTTCCATTCACTTCTCGCTTTGATAAAGGCATTAGTGTTGAAAGTTTTACCTGGTGAAATACCAGATGGGTACGATTCGTGAAAACTTTCGAGTTCACACCTATTAAGGAAGGCATAGGTTCAACCCATTGGGGCATCTTAGAATCATATACCAAATCTTCAGAAGTAATTAACTCAAGCTCAAAGGCAGAGCATGGTTGAGAAAGCAAAGGATACAATTTACCAAAGGCATTATGTATCAGAGGAAAGGCTCACAAGGTTATTGAATATGAAGGGCGTTGTCAGATAAAATCCAACAAAGGATCTGGTGGTCCACAAGGGATCTGACGTGAGCATCGGTACTCAACCAGAGGAAGAAGAATGCACGGGCATCATATTATAGAACATCGGAATGATTCGAT
>NW_025254797.1:0-1923 GCF_018294505.1 Triticum aestivum | reverse complement strand
AAAAAAAAATTCAGAGTGTGCTTTTCCCTTGTTTACGTGTCGCGCCGTGATTTTGTTGGTGTTCTAGGCTCGCGTCTCTAGCACAGTCTAGCCTAGGACCAGCACAGTACCGTCGTTGAGCGTTTATTCAACTTTGCATCTCTGAATTGATTATTGCTGACCCTTTTTGCTACCATACTATAAGCCTTCCCAGCTCCACATACATCTACGTCGTGTGTTTGACTCTCCCTGGTAATCGCTCTATCCAAGCTTTGAGAGTTTTTGACTACAACGGTTGCCGATCACCGCCTGCTGCTGGGTAAGAACTGGTAAGAATTTGAGATTTGCTTGACGGATTTGTGATACAGCACCACCACTTCTTAGTAGTCTGTAGGATCATATTCTTGTGTGTTTCTATTGCTGCTAACCATGCCAGGATCACAAGCCGACGAGATTGACTGGGAGAACTTATCGAACAAGGAGCTTCATGATAAGTTTCAGCAAATGATGACTGAACAGGTACAAGATGTGCTGAACAATTTTGAAGAGGCCATGGAGAAGATCACTGGCCTTGAGAAGACGTTCGAAACAAAGCTCGATAACAGATTTAATGAACTGCTTGCGCGTCTTCCACCACCGGCTGCACCTGTCGCACCTGTGCAACAACAACAACTACGCCCCCTTCCGAATCAGTATGGACAAGCACAGCGTGTTCCTATTGAGCTAGGACAAAATTCTGGTGCCGCTGCTACTGCTGTTGGTGCTTCTTTGGCTCCTGCTACTGCTGCTGCTGGTACCCAGGAGGATGATGAGTATGCGGGCGATTATGAGGATGAGGTTGATCAAAATCAGATCTACGAGCAGCCACCAGCACCACCACCAGCAGGTCGACCTCAGGTATATATTCGTAATGGTAGGCCTGCACCACCACCTCAGGTACGAGATGATGTCCATATTCCTAAACTGAAATTGAATATTCCACCATTTGAGGGTAGATATGTTCCTGATATATATCTTACTTGGGAGTTAGAAACTGAACAACGATTTACATGTTTACAATATCCTGAGGAGAGACGAGTTGCTGCTGCTGTTTGTGCTTTCACTAGTTTTGCATGTGTATGGTGGTCTGAACATTGTAGATTATATCCTATTCCAACTACTTGGGCTGCTTTGAAAACTGCTATGCGTACGCGTTGGGTTCCACCATATGATCAACGTGAATTGCTTCAAAAATTGCAGCGTTTAAGACAAGGGAAAAATTTTGTAGAAGAATATTATCAGGAATTACAAACTGGCATGATTAGATGTGGTATTGTTGAGGAGAATGAAGCTATGCTTGCACGTTTTCTGGGTGGATTAAATAGAGAGATTCAGACCATTCTAGACTATAAGGAGTATACTAATATCACTCGTTTATTCCATCTTGCTTGTAAAGCTGAACGTGAAGTGCAGGATCGACAAGCATTGGGGCGAACTAACTCTTCTGCAGGCCGACCTTCATCATGGACACCACGTGCATCTTCTACTTCAACTGCACCAGCACCTCCATCCGGTGCCACCTCCAGCCGTGATACAAGAAAACAGGCACAACCACCATTATCTGCCAAGAGCGCACCTGCGGGGCCTGCACAACGTTCTTCTTCTTCCATGGCATCAACAGGGCACACAAGTGATATTATTTGTCGTCGTTGTAAGGGAGGAGGTCATTATGCGAGGGAATGCAAATCTCCGCGTGTGATGATTGCTACCGCGGATGGTGGATATGAGTCCGCTAGTGACTATGATGAGGAGACTTTGGCTCTTATTACACGTGAAGAACATGGTGGAGATGATTCTGATCATGAGACGCAATACATGGCTCCTGAAGACACTGACAGGTATGAATGTTTAGTTGCTCAACGTGTTTTGAGTGTGCAGGTCACACAAGCTGAGCAAAATCAGAGG
>NW_025254796.1:0-1923 GCF_018294505.1 Triticum aestivum | reverse complement strand
GTCTTAAACGCTGCAATTTTTGAAGCAATTCACGTTGATAATATGGTGGAACCCAACGCGTACGCATAGCAGTTTTCAAAGCAGCCCAAGTAGTTGGAATAGGATATAATCTACAATGTTCAGACCACCATACACATGCAAAACTAGTGAAAGCACAAACGGCAGCAGCAACTCGTCTCTCCTCAGGATATTGTAAACATGTAAATCGTTGTTCAGTTTCTAACTCCCAAGTAAGATATATATCAGGAACATATCTACCCTCAAATGGTGGAATATTCAATTTCAGTTTAGGAATATGGACATCATCTCGTACCTGAGGTGGTGGTGCAGGCCTACCATTACGAATATATACCTGAGGTCGACCTGCTGGTGGTGGTACAGGTGGCTGCACGTAGTGTTGATTTTGATCAACCTCATCCTCATAATCTCCCACATAATCATCATCCTCCGCATCAGCAGCAGGAGCCACAGAAGTATCAACAGCAGCACCAACAGTTTGGCCAAATGCAAGAGGAACACGGCTTGCTCGGCGCAGGTCTGCTTCGCGACGTGGACGTAGTCGTTGTTGTTGTTGTTGGAGAGGTGCGTTAGCTGCAGCGAGTGGTGGTGGTGGAAGACGCGCGAGCAATTCATTAAACTTGTTATCGAGCTTTGTTTCAAACGTCTTCTCAAAGCCAGTGATCTTCTCCATGGCCTCTTCAAAATTGTTCAGCACATCTTGCACCTGTTCAGTCATCATTTGCTGAAACTTATCATGAAGCTCCTTGTTCGATAAATTCTCCCAGTCAATCTCGTCGGCTTGTGATCCTGGCATGGTTAGCAGCAATAGAAACACACAAGAATATGATCCTACAGACTATGAACAAGTGGTGGTGGTGGGTGTCACAAATCCGTCAAGCAAATCTCAAATTCTTACCAGTTCTTACCCAGCAGCAGGCGGTGATCGGCAACCGTTGTAGTCAAAAACTCTCAAAGCTTGGATAGAGCGATTACCAGGGAGAGTCAAACGCACGACGTAGATGTATGTGGAGCTGGGAAGGCTTATAATATGGTAGCAAAAAGGGTCAGCAATAATCAATTCAGAGATGCAAAGTTGAATAAACGCTCAACGACGGTACTGTGCTGGTCCTAGGCTAGACTGTGCTAGAGACGCGAGCCTAGAACACTAACAAAATCACGGCGCGGCACGTAAACAAGGGAAAAGCACACTCTGGAATTTTTTTTTCGCTCTTTTTTTTTTGCGCTCTTTTTTTTTGCGCTGTTTTTTTTGCGAAAAAAATCACTATAATGGCGAGTGTCTCAAAACTCTTCTTAGCTCAAACTGACAGGATGGGCACGAAATTTTTTTTTGACCAAATTTTTTTTTTTGACTGCCCGGACCCAAAAACTGGAAACGGGTCAAAAAAAACTTCCTATAATGGCACCTGCCTCAAAACACTCAGAAACACCTAAAAATAGGATAGCCAGAATTTTTTTCGAAAAATGCGTTTTCGAAAAATTTTGGGCCTAAACGGAGCGTGGCTACCCGACTTTTTTTTTTCCGAAACCTACTCCGGCAAGGAAACACGAATCGGAATCTAGATGGATCTCGAAAACAAACCTAATATGACAAGAACTCGGATTGGTGGTGGATATATGGTGGTAGATGGCAGCGGTGGTGGTATATGACAGCTGTGGTGGTATATGGATACGGATTCGAAGCGGTGGTGGTAGATGGCAGGGGTGATGATGATGGTGCGGCGGCGGCGTGACAACTTATGACCAGAACTCGAAACTCTAAAAGACTAGACTCTAAGACCAGCAACTAGACACGACGATGCAACCGCAAATTCAACAAAGCAAAACCCTAAAAAGATTATGCAAAGGCTCAGATTGGTTCGGATATGATGAACTAACCCTAATTTTTTTTGTGGCTTTTTCGTG
>NW_025254795.1:0-1923 GCF_018294505.1 Triticum aestivum | reverse complement strand
AAATGAACTCTGAAAAGGTTGAAAGATGGCACGGTATCATCATTTCACCCACATAGAATGTGCTAAAAAGTTGAGAGGGTTACGGCAAAAAATGGATGCACTTCATGTAAAAAACGGACAATCTCTTTCGAAGTATCCCGGTTTTATACGGAAACTCGTTGGTTACATAGGGATTTGTTTTTCTTAACTTATTTGAACTCCAGACTTTGTGTGTGTTCAAAATGCACCATTCAAAGCCGCATCATCAATTTTAAACCCTTTCTGTGTTCATTTGTTACTTTTCATACATTTACTTATTTTTTTAGCTATATTACCCTGGAAATGAAAAGCACTACAATTGCACTCTGAAAAGGTTGAAAGTTGGCATGGTATCATCATTTCAGCCACATAGAATGTGCTGAAAAGTTGAGAGGGCTACGACAAAAACTGGATGCACTTCGTCTACAAAACGGGCAATCTCTTTCGAAGTATCAGGGTTTCATACGGAAACTCGTTTGTTACAAAGGGATTTCCTTTTTTTGAAATTACTTGAACTCGAGACTTTTTGTGTGTTCAAAATGCACCATTCAAAGCCGCATCACCAATTCTCAAACCTTTCTGACTTCATTTGTTATTTTTCATGCATTTACTGATTTTTTTGAGCTATATGACCCTGAAAATGAAAAGCCCTACAATGAACTCTCAAAAGGTTGAAAGTTGGCATGGTATCATCATTTCACCCACATAGAATGTGCTAATAAGTTGAGAGGGTTACGGCAAAACATGGATGCACTTCGTGTACAAAACGAACAATCTCTTTCGAAGTATCAGGTTTTCATACGGAAACTGGTGTGTTACAAGGGGATTTCATTTTTTTCAAATTACTTGAACTCGAGACTTTTTGTGTGTTCAAAATGCACCATTCAAAGCCACATCATCAATTCTCAAACCTTTCTGACTTCATTTGTTATTTTTCATGCATTTACTGATTTTTTGAGCTATATGGCCCTGAAAATGAAAAGCTCTACAAATGAACTCTCAAAAGGTTGAAAGTTGGCAGGGTATCATCATTTCACCCACATAGAATGTGATAAAAAGTTGAGAGTGTTACGGCGAAACATGGATGCACTTCGTGTACAAAACGAACAATCTCTTTCGAAGTATCTGGCTTTCATACGGAAACTTGTGTGTTACAAAGGATCTCATTTTTTTGAGCTATATGACACTGAAAATGAAAAGCACTACAAATGAACTCTGAAAAGGTTGAAAGATGGCACGGTATCATCATTTCACCCACATAGAATGTGCTAAAAAGTTGAGAGGGTTACGGCAAAAAATGGATGCCTTTCATGTAAAAACGGACAATCTCTTTCGAAGTATCCCGGTTTTATACGGAAACTCGTTTGTTACATAGGGATTTGTTTTTTTAACTTATTTGAACTCCAGACTTTGTGTGTGTTCAAAATGCACCATTCAAAGCCGCATCATCAATTTTAAACCCTTTCTGTGTTCATTTGTTACTTTTCATACATTTACTTAAATTTTTAGCTATATGACCCTGGAAATGAAAAGCACTACAATTGCACTCTGAAAAGGTTGAAAGTTGGCATGGTATCATCATTTCAGCCACATAGAATGTGCTGAAAAGTTGAGAGGGCTACGACAAAAACTGGATGCACTTCGTCTACAAAACGGGCAATCTCTTTCGAAGTATCAGGGTTTCATACGGAAACTCGTTTGTTACAAAGGGATTTCAATTTTTTGAAATTACTTGAACTCGAGACTTTTTGTGTGTTCAAAATGCACCATTCAAAGCCGCATCACCAATTCTCAAACCTTTCTGACTTCATTTGTTATTTTTCATGCATTTACTGATTTTTTTGAGCTATATGACCCTGAAAATGAAAAGCCCTACAATGAACTCTCAAAAGGTTGAAAGTTGGC
>NW_025254794.1:0-1923 GCF_018294505.1 Triticum aestivum | reverse complement strand
TGGAGGACCTATCATTATAGATTCCTTTTCAGCAAGATTATCCATTCATCCATGAGGAAATTGTAAGACTTATTCTACAAGTTATTCCTGATGGATCCTTCATGTTTCCAAAGTCCGACCTTTGCTCGAAGACCATGTCGATGCTATCTCGAAGCATGTTTGTGGTACTCCGATTTTTGACAAGAACATTTCAAGCCCAATGCTAAATGTTTCCTGATCAATTATCCAAACACCGCTGTATGGGTATTGTCATCAAATTCCTCTCCCCTTACCTAAACGGTTTCTACTTTCTATCCTGTCATGGATATCATGCTCCGCTTGTCCTTGGGAAGGATATACCCTCGAAATATGTGTTTAAACATATTTTCCTTTCCATTGTTCTGTTTAATCTGATGATCATATTTTCCTTCCATTGGTTTGTTTAAACCTTTTCTATGATCTATATGATATAAGCAGTAATAATCCACTGCTTGTGCAAACACCTCGATGTACAACTCTGTCAGTAAGACCTTGTTACTATTGTTGATGACATTCCGGTAACCACCGATGGACGGGAACCTTGCCTATTGGTCCACCTCATTTCAACGAGCAGGAAAATGGTTCTCTTCGTCCCTCGCCCTTGGTACCAACGTTGTTGCCGACATAACTGACTTGGTACTCCCTGACATGCCTTGCTATCATGACCGTGAAAGATGTCACTGCTCTTATTACAAAAAAAAAACCACATGGTGGGCCCATAACCCACAGATCCATAGGATCGAAACCTGACTCTCTTGTACACCCTGTTGTCAAAGTTATCCCTCGTGCTTGACTTTCTATGTAATTCACGGGCCACCCGCCTGTTGATCTATTCTGTATCGGACACAATACTTATTCCTGTTGCCCTGAACCCCATTCACACTCTGTTCCAGGCAATGAACGATTGCCTATCCACTTGAAAATTCTTATTGCACCGTCTTACTTTGCTCTCGATGTGTTTCGTTTGTTCAGCTCGAGAGATACTCATATGTTCATACTTGGGAAACCCCCAGAAGATTTTCCCTTATAAAATCCTATCGTTGTAGAAGCTGCACCTTACCTATTCATAAGTACGTTGGAGTTCCCAAAGAAAAGGATGCCGACTTCACCATGATGACCTGAAGCAAAGAAATGAAGACATCAACGGAAGGGATCAACCTCTTCGAAAGGGCAGCCAAGACCGAGAAGACTCATTAGGTTTTTCGCTACGAGCACCTTTCCCCCCTTAATCCACCGCTTAAATCTCGGGACGAGATTTCTTGTAGTGGAGGAGAATTGTGACGCCCGGGTAATCAAGCTACAGTAACCCTCTGCTAATGATGCCACATCACTTCGATTTTTTTCCGCTAATCTCGTGTTAGTTCGGAACCGATTTAAACTCATATTCAAAATCAAGCAAACAATAAACGTTTTCAAAAGTCAAAACTAAAATGTTCTAAATGTGACAAATATTGCATAGATAATTATGGTGGAGAAACCACACTTTTATAAAATGTTTAAATACTGTTAAATGAATAAAAGGTAGCAAAAATAATTAGTTTAATGCTTTAAAAATAATAAACATTTTCAAAACTAAATTGTTATAAGTATTAAACTATGGTGGCAGTGGCATAATTTGTAAAATGCTATTTAGGTGCCACTTTGGTAATTTACTAAAACTAAAATAATAGGAAACTAAAAGAAAGCAAAGTATAAAAAAAACAGAAAACAAAACTAACAAAAAAAAAGGAAAGAGAAAGCCCCCCTGGGCCGTGGCCCAACTGGGCCAACCCAACCGGCCTAGCCGGCCACCCCACCAGGCCGGCCCAAACCCCACCCCTTATCCACTCCCCTCACCCCCCCGCAACCCTAGCCGCCACCCACTCGCCCCCCCCACTCCCACTCCCGCACGTCGCTCCTTCCCCC
>NW_025254793.1:0-1923 GCF_018294505.1 Triticum aestivum | reverse complement strand
AAGACCAAGCCTGAGCGACGATTTAGTGCTATGCATTTTCTATGAACTTTTTGGTGACATGTTGCCAAAGGGGGAGAAAAATGTATAGATCATAGGCTTCGAGAGAGAGTGTTTGCTTTTATTCTCTCTTGTTTTGGTGGTTGAACTTTGTTTGCTTTTGCTTGTTTGAGATACATTATGTCTGTGTGATACTTGGATGATCATGTGTTTGATCATATGCTACATTAATGCTTGTTGGATGACATTATCCTTTTATCCCTATATGATCATTCACTTTGCTTGGTGATGAGTGCATGTATTCAATTGTTATCATTTTGAGCGCTCCACCAAGATGTATGTGACATGGAAGAGTAACCCACGAGCCTAACTCTTTGTGCATTTGCAGTCCAAAGCAAATCTTAAACTATGCACAAATTTAGGAGGAGCTCTTGCTTATCACATACTTCTCAAGGCGAAAATGTTTTTCACTCTTATTATCATTTGTCGAAGCTTTGATCTATATGTTGTCATCAATTACCAAAAAGGGGGAGATTGAAAGTGCAACTATCCCTAGGTGGTTTTGGTAATTCCTAACAACATATAGCTCATTGAGCTAATGCTACTTCAAGTTCAATATTTCAGGAAAGCTCAATGAATGGCATGGCATGGATGAGAAAAGTGGACCCCTCAAAATACTAAGGATAAAAGGATTGGCTCAAGCTCAAAGCTCAAGACTCTACATTTTATATTTTAGTGATCGAAGATCACACTGAGTCTATAGGAAAAGCCAATACTATCAAGGAGGGATGAGGTGTTGCTTAATGAGATTCTTGCTTCATAGTGCTTAGTGATATGCTCCAAAACCCTCAACTACTTTCCCACATCCACATATGACCTAAAACAAAAGTCAAACTCGGCCCCACCGATTCTTTCTATCCGGCGCCAGTGAGTTCAGATGTCATAGCCACTGCCACAAACCCTAGGCAAATCGGTCTCACCGATAGGGATCTCGGTCTCACCGAGATGGGATTATAATCTCTCTGTCCTTCATAACATTTCGGTACCACGGAGATGAGCGATAGGTCCCACCGAGATTGCAATGTAAACTCTCTATTTTTCTTTCATAACATTTTGGTCCCACCAAAATGAGCGAACCGGTCCCACCGAGTTTACCTGACCAACACTATGGTTAGCTTATTACCAAAATCGGTCCCATCGAGTTTGTGTAATCGGTCTCACCGAGATTACGTTATGCCCTAGCCCTAACCATATCGGTCCTATCGAGTTGCATGTCGGTCCCATCGAAAATCCTAACGGTCACTAGATTTGTTGAATCGGTCTAACCGAGTTTCTCAATTCGGTCCCACCGAGTTTGGCAAGTTGTGTGTAACGGTTAGTTTTTGTGTGGAGGCTATATATACCCCTCCACCTCCTCTTCATTCATGGAGAGAGCCATCAGAACGAACCTACACTTCCAGCATACATTTTCTAAGAGAGAACCACCTACTCATGTGTTGAGGCCAAGATATTCCATTCCTACCATATGAATCTTGATCTCTAGCCTTCCCCAAGTTCCTTTCAATTCAAATCTTCTTTCCACCAAATCCAAATCCTGTGAGAGAGAGTTGAGTGTTGGGGAGACTATCATTTGAAGAACAAGAGCAAGGAGTTCATCATCAACACACCATTTGTTACTTCTTGGAGAGTGGTGTCTCCTAGATCGGCTAGGTGTCACTTGGGAGCCTCCGACAAGATTTTGGGTAAGGGCAAGGAGATCGCCTACTTCCTGAAGATCTACCGCTAGTGAGGCAAGTCCTTCATGGGCGAAGGCCATGGTGGGATAGACAAGGTTGCTTCTTCGTGGACCCTTCGTGGGTGGAGCCCTCCGTGGACTTGCCCAACCATTACCCTTTGTGGGTTGAAGTCTCCATCAACGTGGATGTA
>NW_025254792.1:0-1923 GCF_018294505.1 Triticum aestivum | reverse complement strand
AGAGGCACAATTTGTTCCATACCAAGGGAGTTGTGAAAGAACGTTCTGTGCGCGTCATCATAGATGGAGGGAGCTGCAACAACTTGGCTAGCATGGAGATGGTGGAGAAGCTTTCTCTCACCACAAGACCACATCCACATCCTTACTACATCCAATGGTTCAACAACAGCGGCAAGGTTAAGGTAACACGTACTGTTCGTGTGCATTTTAGTATATCTACATATGCTGATTATGTTGATTGTGATGTGGTACCTATGCAAGCATGTTCCTTATTACTTGGTAGACCATGGCAATTTGATAAAAATTCTGTACACCATGGTAGAAACAATCAGTATACTCTTGTTCATAAGGATACAAATATTACTTTGCTTCCTATGACTCCTGATTCTATTTTGAAAGATGATATTAATAGAGCTAATAAAGCAAAACAAGAGAAGAATAAGAGTGAAAATCAGATTGTGGCAAAAGAATTTGAGCAACAAATGAAGCCTAATAATAAACCATCTAGTGTTGCTTCTGAAATTAAATTGAAAAGTGCATGTTTATTTGCCACCAAATCTGATATTGATGAGCTAGATTTCAGCAAATCTGTTTGCTATGCTTTTGTGTGCAAACAGGCATTATTTTCATTCGAGGACGTGCCTTCCTCTTTGCCTCCTGCTGTCACTAACATTTTGCAGGAGTTCGCTGACGTCTTTCCACAAGACGTGCCACCGGGATTACCACCTATTCGAGGGATTGAGCATCAGATCGACTTAATTCCCGGTGCTTCACTGCCAAACCGTGCACCATACCATACCAATCCAGAGGAGACGAAGGAGATTATGCGTCAAGTACAAGAGCTTCTCGACAAAGGTTATATACGCGAATCCCTTAGTCCTTGTGTTGTTCCTATTATTCTAGTGCCGAAAAAGGATGGTACATCGTGTGTGTGTGTTGATTGTAGAGGCATTAATAATATTACTATTCGTTATCGTCATCCTATTCCTCGGCTAGATGATATGCTTGATGAATTGAGTGGCTCTACAATATTCTCCAAAGTTGATTTGCGTAGTGGCTACCATCAAATTCGTATGAAATTGGGAGATGAATGGAAAACAGCATTTAAAACTAAGTTTGGATTATATGAGTGGTTAGTCATGCCTTTTGGGTTAACTAATGCACCTAGTACTTTCATGAGATTAATGAACGAAGTTTTACGTGCTTTCATTGGACGATTTGTGGTAGTTTACTTTGATGACATATTGATTTATAGCAGATCTTTGGAAGAACATTTGGAACATTTACGTGTTGTTTTTATTGCTCTACGTGATGCACGTTTGTTTGGTAACCTTGGGAAGTGCACCTTTTGCACCGACCGAGTATCTTTTCATGGCTATGTTGTTACTCCACAGGGAATTGAAGTTGATAAAGCCAAGATTGAAGCTATTGAGAGTTGGCCGCAGCCCAAAACGGTCACACAAGTGAGGAGTTTTCTTGGCCTTGCTGGATTCTGTAGGCGTTTTGTGAGAGATTTCAGCACCATTGCTGCACCTCTCAATGAGCTTACAAAGAAAGATGTGCCTTTTCTTTGGGGTACCGCACAGGAAGAAGCCTTCACGGTATTGAAAGATAAGTTGACACATGCTCCTTTACTCCAACTTCCTGATTTTAATAAGACTTTTGAGCTTGAATGTGATGCTAGTGGAATTGGATTAGGAGGTGTGTTATTACAAGATGGCAAACCTGTTGCATACTTTTCTGAAAAATTGAGTGGGCCTAGTCTGAATTATTCTACTTATGATAAAGAATTATATGCTCTTGTTCGGACTTTAGAAACATGGCAACATTATTTATGGCCCAAAGAATTTGTTATACATTCTGATCATGAATCTTTGAAACATATTAAAAGTCAAGCTAAACTGAATCGTAGACATGCTAAAT
>NW_025254791.1:0-1923 GCF_018294505.1 Triticum aestivum | reverse complement strand
GGTACACCGGGCCACGTGTGCCTAGTCTGTCCCAAGCCCACCCTGCCGGGTGCCACTTGGTAGAAAAATAGCACTACCTACAAACACCAGAAACTAGTTGCGACTCCTGGACAGAGACCAAGTTGGTTAATAAGTCGAGAGGGGTCGAGTTACCGGAACCCAATGTGTGGTAGTATCGAGTCATTGGACAACATACACAGAACTCAGTGCTTAAGGACGGTTCCAGTGAGACAACCCACCATGTACTCCTACATGGCCTCTCACCGCTACCTTTACCAAATCGTGTTCACACACTTCACTCTCAGCATCAGAACATATCGTAACACTCCAATTCATTCCCAATGAATCAGACCTGACACAACTCTAAGCAATAGCAGGCATAGCATGGTAGGAACACATCAGTGGCTTCAATCAACTCCTACACATGCTAGTGGGTTTCAACTATTTACTGTGGCAATGACAGGTCATGCAGAGGAATGGGTTCAACTACCACAGCACAAAGTAGCAGATGAACCGTTGTTGTCCTAATGCAATAACTGAGAGCAGGAGCGAGAGAGTAGGGTTTTATCGAAATGAACAAGGGGGTTTGCTTGCCTGGTAAATCAACAAGGGAGGCACTGCTTCACAGACAAGTACTCTGGAACGTCTCCGGAGCAGGACCTATCGAGAAGGAACGGTGCCGGCAATCAAAACACAATCATATGCAACAATATGATGCATGAGCATGGCATGTAGATGTGATGCTGTTTGAGCTAATGCAACTAGTGTTTAATTGGTTCGAAGTCCATTTGAACCAAAGGTTCAAATGCATTTCTAAATTAAGTCTCTTATATATGCCATAATGTGTTTTCCCATATTCAGCATGTATAAGTTGGTTTTTCATGCATGAAACTAGTACAGATGGAAAGGTTGCATTTTTCTGATAATTTTTCATATATAAATTATTTTAATCTGAGCTACGGTTGAATTGTTATGAATTTTTGAAGTTTAAATCAATTTCTGGAATTTCATGATTTAATTTAAATCCAGAAATTATATATTGCGTCAGCATTGAGTAAGCATGACGTCAGCAGTCAACTGGGCTGGTCCGGGTCAAACCTGACGTGTGGGGCCCACACGTCAGTGACAGGGGGGTTAAACAGGGGTTAATTTAATCCTAATTAGAAGTTAGTGGCGCTGGGGCCCACTGTCAGTGTCAGGGGGGGTTAATTAAGCGGTGATTAGCACTAAGCTAATCACCTGACGGGCTGGTCCCACATGGCAGGGCTCAGGCGACGGGGCTCGCCGCCGGCGACCTCTGGACGCGGCGGAGTCCGCGCCACAGGCCACGGGGACGGCGTCTGAGAGCACCGGGGCGTAGCCCGGGCTCTCGCGCATCTGGTGGGATAGGTGGGAGGAGCGGGGAAGGCCGGAGCTCGCCGGAGCAAAGCTCGCGGCGGCGGCTGGAGTTCGGGCGCGAGCGGGATCGGGCTGCGGGGCATGGGGAGGCCACCTGAGGGGCTCGGCGGCACCCTCGTGGCACCAGGAGCGTGAAGGGATGCTTGGTTTGGGCGGAGACGGGCCGAGACAGCGACGGCGACATGGACGGCGGCGAGAGGCTTCGGCCGTGGTGGGGAACGGTGCTACAGCGCGCGGGCAGTTAAACGGGGAGGGGGAAGCGGTGGCGGAGCTCACCGCGGTTGCAGCGACGGTCGAAGTGGGCTCGGGGACGCACTGAAGCGGCCGGAGCGTTGATGGGGATCCACGGCGGCCGGCGATGGAAAAGACGACGGCGGCGGCTCCACGGGGCGTCCGGAGGGGCACGGCTTGACGGGGAGCTTCAGGGCGAGGGGGCGGAGCTCCTGCGCGTGTCGGGGAGGCGAGGGGAGACCGGTGGCGATGGCTATGGCGAACGGCGGCGACCGACGCGTTCGGACACGGGAG
>NW_025254790.1:0-1923 GCF_018294505.1 Triticum aestivum | reverse complement strand
GCTCATTGGACCGCACACATCGGTATGTATGATTTCCAACAAGTTGGTTGCTCGCTCCATTGTTCCGGAGAACGGAGTCTTGGTCATTTTACCTAAGAGGCATGGTTCGCACGTGTCAAATGATTCATAATCAAGAGACTCTAAAAGTCCATCAGCATGGAGCTTCTTCATGCGCTTGACACCAATGTGACCAAGGCGGCAGTGCCACAAGTATGTGGGACTATCGTTATCAACTTTAAATCTTTTGGCATCTACACTATGAACATGTGTAATATTACGCTCGAGATTCATTAAGAATAAACCATTGACCATCGGAGCATGACCATAAAACATATCTCTCATATAAATCGAACAACCATTATTCTCAGACTTAAATGAGTAGCCATCTCGTATTAAACGAGATCCTGATACAATGTTCATGCTCAAACTTGGCACTAAATAACAATTATTGAGGTTCAAAACTAATCCCGTAGGTAAATGTAGAGGCAGCGTGCCGACGGCGATCACATCGACTTTGGAACCATTCCCGACGCGCATCGTCACCTCGTCCTTGGCCAGTCTCCGTTTATTCCGCAGCTCCTGCTGTGAGTTACAAATATGAGCAACGGCACCGGTATCAAATACCCAGGAGTTACTACGATTACTGGTAAGGTACACATCAATCACATGTATATCAAATATACCTTTGGTGTTGCCGGCCTTCTTATCCGCTAAGTATTTGGGGCAGTTCCGCTTCCAGTGACCCTTCCCCTTGCAATAAAAGCACTCAGTCTCAGGCTTGGGTCCATTCTTTGACTTCTTCCCGGTAACTGGCTTACCAGGCGCGGCAACATCTTTGCCGTCCTTCTTGAAGTTCTTCTTACCCTTGCCCTTCTTGAACTTAGTGGTCTTATTGACCATCAACACTTGATGTTCTTTCTTGATTTCAGCCTCTGCTGACTTCAGCATCGAGAACAATTCAGGAATGGTCTTTTCCATTCCTTGCATGTTGTAGTTCATCACAAAGCTCTTGTAGCTTGGTGGGAGCGACTGGAGGATTCTGTCAATGACCGCCTCATCTGGGAGGTTAATGTTCAGCTGGGTCATACGGTTGTGCAACCCAGACATCTTCAGGATGTGCTCACTGACAGAACTGTTTTCCTCCATCTGACAACTGTAGAACTTGTCGGAGACATCATATCTCTCGACCCGGGCATGAGCTTGAAAAACTAGTTTCAGCTCTTCGAACATCTCATATGCTCCGTGATGCTCAAAACGCTTTTGGAGCCCCGGTTCTAAGCTGTAAAGCATGCCGCACTGAACGAGGGAGTAATCATCAGCGCGAGTTTGCCAAGCATTCATAATGTCTTGGTTCTCTGGGACGGGAGCGTCACCTAGCGGTCCTTCTAGGACATATTGTTTCCTGGCAGCTATGAGGATGATCCTCAGGTTCCGGACCCAGTCCGTATAATTGCTGCCATCATCTTTCAGCTTGGTTTTCTCTAGGAACGCGTTGAAGTTCATGTTGACATTAGCGTTGGCCATTGATCTACAAGACATATTTGCAAAGGTTTTAGACTATGTTCATGATAATAAAGTTCTAATCAAATTATGAACTCCCACTTAGATTAGACATCCCTTTAGTCATCTAAGTGTTACACGATCCGAGTCGACTAGCCCGTGTCCGATCATCACGTGAGACGGACTAGTCATCGTCGGTGAACATTTTCATGTTGATCGTATCTTCCATACGACTCGTGTTCGACCTTTCGGTCTCCGTGTTCCGAGGCCATGTCTGTACATGCTAGGCTCGTCAAGTTAACCCTAAGTGTTTTCGCTGTGTAAAACTGTCTTACACCCGTTGTATGTGAACGTAAGAATCCATCACACCCGATCATCACGTGGTGCTTAGAAACGACGAACTGTAGCAACGGTGCACAGTTA
>NW_025254789.1:0-1923 GCF_018294505.1 Triticum aestivum | reverse complement strand
ATTTGGAAAATGTTACATGTGTATAGAAAAATGTTGACCATATATTAACGAAATGATGAAAAAATTGATCGCATATATAAAAATTTTAATCAAGCATTTGGAAAATGTTAAATGTGTATATTAATTTTTTGGACTATTTATTTAAAAATTATGCAAAACAAATGATCATGTATATAAAAATGTTAATCGACCATTTGGATAAATGTTTAACCATTATTTGAAAAAAAATTAGTCTACCATTTTGAATATATTAATGTGCATAAAAAGCATTGTCAGTGTATAAAAATCGTTAATATTTTATTTGAAAATTGTTAATCAAGTACTAAAAAAGTTTAAAATGTATAGAAAAAATGTTGACCATGTATTAAAAAATGTTAAACTTATATTTGAAAAATGTTAATCAATGATTTGAAAAAATGTGTGCAAAAAAATTGTTGATCATGTATTCAAGAAAATGTTAAATTTGCATTGTCAAATTGTTAAATAATATTAGAAAAATGTTCTTGACATATACAAAAAATGTAGAATGAAAACCAAAGAAACAAACAAAACCAAAAAAAGAAGGAAACCCGATAAAAACAATTAAAGTGACAAAGAAAAATGAAAAAAACAAGAAAATGGAGAAGAAAAAACAAAAGAAAAATAAAAAGCAGAAAACTGAATAACAAAGAAGAAAGAAAATAAAGAAAGAGACGAAGAAAACCTGTGAAAAAATAAAGACAAAACATAAACAAAAAACCCGGGGAAAACCAATGCGAAATCGTCTCTTTTACCCTCGACTAGGTCGTACCCTAGTAGTTTTCATGAAGCTGAAGTTGGCTTAGTTGCTAGAGAGTTGCCTCTCAGCTAGGAGACCCGATTCAAATCCTGATTTCGCCCATTTTTCTTCGCTCTTTCTTTTAAACTGCGCTAACATGCCGGCCCAATAGCTACAGCGCGTGGGCATTCGCTTCAGCGTGATGGAAGTAGCAGGCGCGTCAAGCGATATAGTCGTCGTGATTTCTAAATCTAAGACCGGGCACAAGACAAGGAGGACGCGGGCTCCACGGTGAGTGTGCTCCATGAACGAGGCTGGATGGCGGGAGCAGTGGTGGAGCTTGGGCCAAAATTTGGGGGGTGTGGGGCAAAGGCAAACACTATGGACTGATTTTTAGTGGACAAATAGGTCACTAATAAGGTATATACATATGTTTTCTATGAGCTAGGGGGCCATGGCCTGGGTTGCCCCCCATGAAGCTCCAACTCCAGCACTAGGCGGAGTGAGTCAGAGGATTGCATGTTCAGATCAATTATTGTGGGTTCATCGACGACGCTGGAGAACGGGGAGTTTAGAGGGATGGTGGTGGGCATCTGTTCGAGGGAGAGAATAATGTGGTAGGATCACCAGCCGCAGAAGGTGAGAGCGGGTGATTAGGCCGGCGACATTGCCAGCAACGATGGGTAGAGATCGTTTACACTGGAGGAAGAATAAGAACAGTGTGCTGCTGGATGGTTGCTATATGATAACCTAACGATACAGAAAATCGACTGGCACTAGAAATATTTACAACCGCCTAAGCAATATGCAGTGCATATTTTTTGTAAAAATGCAAAATTAGTACATAACTATTACTGAGTTAATTTTTAGATTGTCCTGCTGTGCGGGACAGTGCTATTGTTTTCGGGCTATGAGTTTAAGATTGTCTTTAGATTCTCTAAGTTGTGATTGCCATTTTTTAAAATAAAAACATGCTGAATTTAAGTAAATTAATCTGCCGCCCAATGGCTATTAGGCCCATTATTGGAATAGCTGGAGCTTCATGAAGGTATATTTGCCGCATTGTGCGCCAAAGTGTTGAGCTTTCCTGAAAGAGCAAGCAATTGGGCCGGTCTATTTTACTTATCATAGCATACAAGAAGTTGAATAGTGTCTCAAAAAAAAAA
>NW_025254788.1:0-1923 GCF_018294505.1 Triticum aestivum | reverse complement strand
TTTGGGGGCCCCGAAGCGATTTTCATAGTTGTTGAACCCCAAGTTGTGCTTACGAGTTGGTCATCAACACTCCCAGTTTTGGCCGATTCTGGCCCGTTTCATGGACTATTACTCACCGTTTTGGGGTACCAAAGCGATTTCCATGATTGTCGAACTCCAAGGTGCGCTTACATGTCGGTCATCAACAATCACAGTTTGGGCCGATTCGGGCCCGTTTCTTGGACTATTACTCTATTTTGGGGTCTCGAAGTTGTTTCCACTATTGACGAACCCCGGGGTCCGTTTACGCGTCGGTCATCAACACTCACATATTCCGCCGATTCTAGTCCGTTTCGTGCACTATTACTCAGCGTTTTGGGGACCCAGAGCGATTTCCACGATTGATGAACTCTAGGGTGCGTTTATGTGTCCGTCGTCAACACTCATAGTTTTGTTCAATTCTGACCTGCTTCATGGACTATTACTAACCGTTTTGGGGTCCCAAAGAGATTTCCATAGTTGTTGAACCCCAAGGTGTGCTTACGCGTTGGTCATCAACACTCCCAGTTTTGGCCGATTCTGGCCCGTTTCATGGACTATAACTCACCGTTTTGGGGTCCCAAAGCGATTTCCAAGGTTGTCGAACTCCAAGGTGCGCTTACGTGTCGGTTATCAACAACCATAGTTTGGGCCGATTCTGGCCCGTTTCTTGGAGTATTACTCTATTTTGGGGTCTCGGAGTCATTTCTATGATTGACTAACCCCGGGGTGCGTTTACGTGTCGGTCATCAACACAGACATATTCGGCCGATTCAAGTCCGTTCCGTGCAGTATTACTCAGCGTTCTGGGGACCCAGAGCGATTTCCACAATTGATGAACCTCGGGGTGCGTTTATGTGTCCGTCATCAACACTCACAGCTTTGGCCAATTCTGACCTGTTTCGCGGACTATTACTCACCGTTTTGGGGTCCCGTAGCGATTTCCATAGTTGTTGAACCCCAAGATGTGCTTACGTGTTGGTCAACAACACTCGCAGTTTTGGCCGATTCTGGCCCGTTTCATGGACTATTACTCACCGTTTTCGGGTCCCAAAGCGATTTCCATGGTTGTCAAACTCCAAGGTACACTTACGTGTCGGTCATCAACAATCACAGTTTTGGCCGATTCTGGACCGTTTCTTGGACTATTACTCTATTTTGGGGTCTCGGAGTCATTTCCACGATTTACGAACCCCGGGGTGCGTTTACGTGTCGGTCATCGACACTCACATATTCGGCCGATTCTAATACGTTCCGTGCACTATTACTCAGCGTTTTGGGGACCCGGAGCGATTTCCACGATTGATGAACCCCGGGGTGCGTTTATGTGTCCGTCGTCAACACTCACAATTTTGGCCAAATCTGACCTGTTTCGTGGACTATTACTCACCATTTGGGGGCCCCGAAGCGATTTTCATAGTTGTTGAACCCCAAGGTGTGCTTACGAGTTGGTCATCAACACTCCAAGTTTTGGCCGATTCTGGCCCGTTTCATGGACTATTACTCACCGTTTTGGGGTCCCAAAGCGATTTCCATGGTTGTCAAACTCCAAGGTACACTTACGTGTCGGTCATCAACAATCACAGTTTTGGCCGATTCTGGACCGTTTCTTGGACTATTACTCTATTTTGGGGTCTCGGAGTCATTTCCACGATTTACGAACCCCGGGGTGCGTTTACGTGTCGGTCATCGACACTCACATATTCGGCCGATTCTAATACGTTCCGTGCACTATTACTCAGCGTTTTGGGGACCCAGAGCGATTTCCACGATTGATGAACCCCGGGGTGCGTTTATGTGTCCGTCGTCAACACTCACAATTTTGGCCAAATCTGACCTGTTTCGTGGACTATTACTCACCATTTGGGGGCCCCGAAGCGATTTTCATAGTTGTTGAACCCCAAG
>NW_025254787.1:0-1923 GCF_018294505.1 Triticum aestivum | reverse complement strand
GGCTCAGTCTCTCGAAAATGCTGATAGGGGTAGGCTATGCGTGTGAGCATTCATAGAGGTGAGTGTATGCGCGTATGTATGAGCGCTTGCGTTTGTACTGTGTGTTCAGGAGACAGTCCACACGACCCTGTGTGAGCGAACTTTAAAACTGGCCATACGTTTGGGCGCAGCTACGATCACGACTCTTGTGTGGCAATTGCTCACCCCGACCCCGTGAGCGTGAACGGGTGTGTAATCAACTTTAGTTCCCATGTAACTATAGTCCCCATGTGACACTAGTTGCCATGTCTGCCATGTATCATTAAATATAGTTGCCATTTATAACTAATTGGAGTTGCCACGTGTGATCAAGCAATAGTTGCCATATATGATCAACCATAGTTGCTGCGTGTGATTAACTAGTTGCCACATATGCATAATGTGTAACTAATGGGAGTTGTCACGTGTGATTAAACCATAGTTGCCATGTATGGTCAACCATAGTTGCCGTATGTGATTAACTAGTTGCCGCATATGCACACATGTAGTTGCCATCTATCATCATGTGAGCGTTGTGTGGGTGAAGAGCAGTTTCGCCCACACGTTCAGGCGAGCGTCGTGTGTCCGTTCAGGCGAGGAGCGCCCACATGTGTGGCACTAAATGATAATGCCCACACGATGCTGAGTGCTTACGTGGCTCTCGACCCAGATGACAACTGCTTCAATATTTATGCAAATGATCGAACGGTATCGACTATGTTTGGGCCATGTTGAATTGTTCTACACATATGGGCGTTATCATTTAAGATATTTTTTGGGCACGAAGGGCATAGGATTGGACTTCCCTGCTCTTCCAGGAAAAATGTACTGTGGTGTACTGATAAAGCACTAGGCTTTTTCCCTCAACAAGAAAGAGAAAAATACAGTTTTCCAACGAATACACCCTACTTCAAAATAGGATATTAGCTATCTCCAACGCGGACCCCAAAACGGACAATGTATTTGCCTTCAGATTGTTTCGGGGTAGTCCGTAGACAGTAATGTAAGAGCCAGCCATCCAACTCTATCTTCTAAATTTTTGCCTCTTTTTTTCTTAAGCATGTGAGCTCAAAATGATAGAATATCGAATCATCGATGATTGAAAATATTCAAATGCGACAGTAGTTCTGATTTAAATATAACAATCCAACTAAGTTTTAAAATAAAATACTTCAGGGTCCGTGCCATATGCAGTCGTGCAGTTCTGATAGGCAGAGAATCCAATCCTCCCTGGGCAGAGAATCCAATCCTTCCTGCGGTATACTTCTACAAGATGAGATAGTCATAGTAGGGCCGGACGTTGTTGTAGAGGTGGTCGAAGACATTTTGTCACATCCAAACATGCCATAAAAAATTGTCTTTGAATGCATCGATGGTAAAGTAGTCATCCATCAACGTCAAATGCCGCCGTGCTCTCGTCCGGTTCAGCACTCAATGACCCTTGATGGATCCTTCGAATCGGAGAACTGCAAGGAGACACCTGCATCGTCGCCGTTTCATGTGCATAATTCTCCTCGTCCGATGACTCAATGTAGTACTCATCTACCTACCCATTGATTCAAAGAAGGGACAAAAAAATGGCATGAGCATTTCACCAAACAGTACAAACCGAATGCATGTTAAGTCTGTTTCCTTTTTTTAGGAGCGACATAGGGAGATTAACATGCAGCTATACGCGGATAAAATATAGCGAAGAAAATGCTGTGCATAGAGTAATTAAATTGCCCGTCATTGTACATACCAGGGACGGATTGGCTGTTGTATTTCGCTGAGCTGGAGGCACCCATTTATGTACACTTTCTTTATTTTATCAACCGCTGCTGCACCACCTATGGACTTGAGGCCTAGACACTCGTAAATATGAAGTTCCTCCAGTACTGGAGACCTTCCTAACTGGTTGTTAGC
>NW_025254786.1:0-1923 GCF_018294505.1 Triticum aestivum | reverse complement strand
CTCAAATCATCTGTGAAGGTGAGAAAATAACGATACCCGACCGCGAGCCTCAACATTCATTGGGCCACAAACATCAGTATGTATGATTTCCAACAAATCAGTTGCTCGCTCCATAGTTCCGGAGAACGGCGTTTTAGTCATCTTGCCCATAAGGCACGGTTCGCAAGTACCAAGTGATTCATAATCAAGTGATTCCAAAAGTCCATCAATATGGAGTTTCTTCATGCGCTTTACACCGATATGACCCAAACGGCAGTGCCACAAATAAGTTGCACTATCATTATTAACTCTGCATCTTTTGGTTTCAACACTATGAATATGTGTATCACTACTATCGAGATTTAATAAAAATAGACCACTCTTCAAGGGTGCATGACCATAAAAGATATTACTCATATAAATAGAACAACCATTATTCTCTGATTTAAATGAATAACCGTCTCGCATCAAACAAGATCCAGATATAATGTTCATGCTCAACGCTGGCACCAAATAACAATTATTCAGGTCTAAAACTAATCCCGAAGGTAGATGTAGAGGTAGCGTGCTGACCGCGATCACATCGACTTTGGAACCGTTTCCCACGCGCATCGTCACCTCGTCCTTGGCCAGTGCTCGCTTATTTCATAGTCCCTGTTTCGAGTTGCAAATATTAGCAACAGAACTAGTATCAAATACCCAGGTGCTACTACGAGCTCTAGTTAGGTACACATCAATAACATGTATATCACATATACCTTTGTTCACTGTGCCATCCTTCTTATCCGCCAAATACTTGGGGCAGTTCCGCTTCCAGTGACCAGTCTGCTCGCAGTAGAAGCACTCAGTTTCAGGCTTAGGTCCAGACTTGGGTTTCTTCTCTTGAGCAGCAACTTGCTTGCTGTTCTTCTTGAAGTTCCCATTCTTCTTCCCTTTGCCCTTTTTCTTGAAACTAGTGGTCTTGTTGACCATCAACACTTGATGCTCCTTTTTGATTTCTACCTCCGCAGCTTTTAGCATTGCGAAGAGCTCGGGAATAGTCTTGTTCATCCCTTGCATATTATAGTTCATCACAAAGCTCTTGTAGTTTGGTGGCAGTGATTGGAGAATTCTGTCAATGACGCTATCATCCGGAAGATTAACTCCCAGTTGAATCAAGTGATTATTATACCCAGACATTTTGAGTATATGTTCACTAACAGAACTATTCTCCTCCATCTTGCAGCTGTAGAACTTATTGGAGACTTCATATCTCTCAATCCGGGCATTTGCTTGAAATATTAACTTCAACTCCTGGAACATCTCATATGCTCCATGTCGTTCAAAACGTCGTTGAAGACCCGGTTCTAAGCCGTAAAGCATGGCACATTGAACTATAGAGTAGTCATCAGCTTTGCTCTGCCAGACGTTCTTAACGTCGTCAGTTGCATCAGCAGCAGGCCTGGCACCTAGCGGTGCTTCCAGGACGTAACTTTTCTGTGCAGCAATGAGGATAATCCTCAGGTTACGGACCCTGTACGTGTAATTGCTACCATCATCTTTCAACTTTGCTTTCTCAAGGAACGCATTAAAATTCAACGGAACAACAGCACAAGCCATCTATCTACAAACGAACATAGACAAGCAATATACTATCAGGTACTAAGTTCATGATAAATTTAAGTTCAATTAATCATATTACTTAAGAACTCCCACTTAGACAGACATCTCTCTAGTCATCTAAGTGATCACGTGATCCAAATCAACTAAACCATAACCGATCATCACGTGAGATGGAGTAGTTTTCAATGGTGAACATCACTATGTTGATCATATCTACTATATGATTCACGCTCGACCTTTCGGTCTCCGTGTTCCGAGGCCATATCTGCATATGCTAGGCTCGTCAAGTTTAACCTGAGTATTCTGCGTGTGCAAAACTGGCTTGCACCCGTTGTAGATGGA
>NW_025254785.1:0-1923 GCF_018294505.1 Triticum aestivum | reverse complement strand
TTGACGATATAGAATTAATTACCTCTGGACCAGTCATGACGGGCATATCCTTATCGAACAAAACAATGTCAAACTTTTTCCCCTCAAGGAACAAATCAACAGCTTCCTTCTCATTCATGGCTAGAGTAACCTCACAGTGAAGTCTGAGCAGAAACGTTGAGAGGACCAACCTACAAACTTCAATGTCCTCTACAAGTAGTGCCTAGATAGAGGTGAATCCTTTGGCCTTGAGCTCCATGATCACCTAAACAAATTGCAAACACATGAATATATTTTATTCTTGATCCACGCATGCCAAATTAGTACTTCAAGCATATTGTTTTTCTTGAAAATAATCAACTAACAAAATCTTAATATATTACTAAACTCATAGTTTAACTAATCGAGGACATCGCATAACACAATGAAACAAAATTGTGTATTTCAAATGAAAACAATGATAGAGAACGATCGATTGTGCTATGCATGTAAAGTTTCCCATCATCATTCCTTTTTATACGATATGTAGGACTGAAAGAATCAATCCGCCTAGATAACATCAACGTGGAAAATAAACAATGAACATGCCAACAATTATACATAAATGCATATAGATGGGTGGTAACAACAACAACGAAGATATTGATTAACAGATCAAACTAAAATGCATACTTCCACCCTATACTGGTATAGATCCACCTCTAACATTCTCCGGTATGTAAAGCGTGGACACTAAAAGCACCAGAAGCCTGATGATAAGACAAGGCAGGAAAACAAATAATGGAACATGTACCTGAAGGTTAGAGCCAGATGGTACTGGAGGAGATTGGGGATCTTCCTCCTCTTCCCGCTAGATAGTCTGGTGGTTGGGTGCTGGTATGCCTGGTATGATGAGGTATTTATAGCTGGGAAAAGGTAAGTGTGGACAATGGACAACCTATCTCCACCGCCTTCACACACGCAAAAAATCTGCGCCGATCTTCGCCCAAGTATAAAGGGGAAATCAATATTAGTCGCGAATATTTGGTTATTAGTGAGTCATATCCCCACATAATATTCTCGACTGATGTTTATATGCAAGTTAATGCTTCATATCTAAGGTCACGTATTAAACTATATCTCCTCTAGTTATTAGAAGTTGTATGAGTTATAGTTCCAAATTTTGAATGTTGGCCAATATACCACTACTAGGAAATACCTTACAGGTACTCCCTCCATTCCTAAATATAAGTCTTTGGAGAGATTTCACTATGGGCCACATACGAAGCAAAACGAGTGAATGTACACTCTAAAATGCATCTATATACATCCGTATGTGGTCTATAGTGAAATCTCTACAAAGACTTATATTTAGGAACGGAGGGAGTAGATAATTAGCAGTAGAGCTGGGTACGTGACCCGCGCTATTGTTAAGTAGTAGTAGCGCGGGTCAAAACACCATGCTACAGGTCTAGTAGTAGAGCGGGTGTATACACCCAACGCTGCTACTAAGTGGGCCCCATAGAACCCCCGGGTCGAGCCATAGTGGCAGCGCTGGGTATAAGACCCGCGCTACAACTAACATGGTAGCTATAGCGCAGGGCTTATACCAAGCGCTGCCACTACTAGTACACAGGGCTAGCTGGTGGGCCCCATTTAGCAGCAGGGCTGGTGCATGATAGAGCTCTACACGTAATGGGCATAGCAATACCGCGGGTCTTCTTCCCCAAGCTACTATTGTGGCAACCTTATCCCTCCTCCAAAGACGACCCTCTCACTCACTCATGCATCTTTCTCCTCCCGTTGTCGTCGCCGCCCTGCTCCTTCCTCGGTAAGCAGCCTCCCTCCTCCACCTGTCGCCCTCGTCCCTCCTCCTTAAAGTTGTTCTCCTCCCTCCTCCTCCTCTCTCCTCCCTCCTCCTCCTCTCTCCTCCCTCCTCCGGCCGCCATCCTCCCTCCTCCTCCT
>NW_025254784.1:0-1923 GCF_018294505.1 Triticum aestivum | reverse complement strand
GCCGCCGCCAGTGCCCCGACCCAGGCCGCAAGGAGCCGCGGGAGGCCAGCCCCATCCAAGCCACCGACATGAATGACCATGGCAGAGACGGTGGAGGGAGGACCGGAAGGGCTGCTACAATACAAATACAACATGGGAAAGTATGGAAATTGCATAGGGACCACACCAGATCGATGCGTGCATGGTTGGAGACGGCGGAGAAGGACAGGATGCAAGGAATTTTGCCGGATTCTGGACTCCGCTGCCGATCCGATGACAGTTCGGGCAACAAATCTACCCACAGCCAGCCTTGGCCGATATACGGGGCACCCTCATTTTGGCCTCCGAGCCCTCAAATACAAGGGTCTCGGGTGTGGGTTTTTGGTGGCCTAAAAAATATTTACTTGTTTGACCACTTTTATGGTGTCTGTTCTATACACTTTTAGCGACCAAAACCTTCAAAACCGAAAATTATAAGGGTTTGAGCCCTTTTACGGTGTCTGCTAGAGATGCTCTAAAGCTCAATAATTTGTTTTTGGAGCTCCATAATTTGGTGATTGAATGGAATCCTAGACCACTTGACCATTATATAGTCATCACAAAATAGGAGGTGAAACATTGGCACCACTGAAAGGGTCAACGACAAGGCAATGTCCATGCATGATTGTAGAAGATGAGTTGACCATAGGAAAGGCCTACACAACACATTGTATGAATAGCTTCACCATCAATATGGAAGTGAAGAGTGGTGTTTTGGTTGCCTAGATTGGTAGCCTTACATGTACGTAAGTTGCGGTGACCAGTGTTACATTAAGGATGAGGAACATGTACACATATACTGGGTTGGATGAGGAAAGGAAGAAATAAGGTGCATAAGGTAGATTTGAATTTGTATGATGCGAATGTAGCACACCAAGAGTGGCAATGTGGCATGTTGCAATAAAGGCAACAAGGTCATTGAATGAGCTTAATCGACATAAACTAGATTGCAATACATCATTCGGGATGTCTTCCCATTCGTGGAGTCCAGATAGAGTGAGTATGCCTACACAAGGTTTGCGATGCCTTTGCTTGATCAAGGAATAAATCTCTAATAACTTAAAAAATATTATGGCAGTATATGCAATTGCTATGCCCACCCCTCATCTTGCTAAAAATCTTGCTTTTACTACTCAACAAGTGGCCATGCCACATTTGCCGTATTTACCTATATAAGAGTTTTTTTTACACAAATTTCTTCCAAATAAGTGGTTTACCCTCATGTGTTTAAACTGAAGTAAGTGCCTTTGCATTTTTCTAATTTTAGTTTTCAAATAAGTGTCTTTGGCACATTGCACTCTGGTCATTGTTAGTGCTTAACAAAACAAAGATAGAAGGAGGATGAGGAACATGGAAAAGGATACTGGGCTGGACGAGGAGAGGCATAAATAAGTTGAACAAGATGGATTTTTATTGTTACGAAGTGGATGTAACATGCCAGGACTGGCTGGTTGCGATAAAGGTGAGTATGTTATGGACCGAGGATAAGCAAGAGAAAATAGAACGCAATTTATGACTTCGGAGGTCTGCCATATCATATAGTCCAGATACGTTAGCAGATGTGGAGGCATGAGGTTTTCTGGCTTTCGCATGATAACAAACTCTCTATAAAGCATACCAAAGTCAAGACAAACAAATTAGGAAAGAAAGTCACCCAGGAAATGATAAGAACAAAAAAAATATTATATGCTATAAGAATGTACGAACATCTCCATCGTCTTATCTGAGTTGTTGTTGCAAGAGGAAATCTTTGTTTTTTTGCGACTGAATCGGATATGCTCGAGTACACCTGAAAGGGCTGCATCATGTGGCACAAGATTCTATAGTGTTGATCGACATGATCAATAGATGGATCTGGCTCATTAACTAGCCCATATACAAACCAAGGTGGAAAGGAATGGGAAA
>NW_025254783.1:0-1923 GCF_018294505.1 Triticum aestivum | reverse complement strand
GGACCACGCGGTGTCATAATAGCCAATGGAAACACAGACCGCTCCCTCCGTACTGAGGAGCACGCCGCAGCTCTGGCAGCAGAAGTACAGAGTGGCCTTATCAAGAACAACCTTAATTCAGCGGCCCAAGCTCCTAGACACTATCAAACGAGTCCGGACTACTCTGCAGCAGGACAGTCCAGCTCGTCAAGAGCTCGACTAGCAATTTGGCCTCTGTTTCAGTCCCGACCAAATGGCGGCGTATGTACTACGCGTACATAACTACGCACTGAAAACACCATGGGCATGGACGGAGGCGTAACTTTATTGTGGCCCATCATATGGCTCACCCACATAATTTGCCTTTTCCTTTTTACCATTTTTTGTCTCTTTTTCACAGGCCCCTCCTGACGGCCTGATCATCTGTCCTTTCGAAGGATAGATAGACCAAGGCGGCAAGCAGTACAGACGTGTGGGGGAATCTCTAGATGCTCTTCTTGACGATCGTTCTACCTGTTTTCAGGACCAACACGCAGCTCCCCCTTGGTCTTGGTATGTTAAATAGCCAGGTTGCTTATCGCACTATTTGTACCAATACGCTTTGACGTATCAATCAAATTATAATGGAAACAGTTTGCGGCCCAACTTACGTGGCACTAGATTACTACTTCATCTTATTATTCTTATCGATTGCACCCGTACACTTTGGTACGCTTTATTCGCCAGGGGCTTCATTGTTCTCCATACTACGGCAACGAAGTCCGAACACTTTTTACAGTACAGTTCGGCACCCCGAATTTTAGCATTATATGCATCGACTCCGAATCATGTCTTTGGTCAAGAGTTGGGTTGTCCGGCTCCTTTGCTTGCTACCTTACGTTCCTTCCTATTTGCTAAGGTAGTAAAGGGAGAACTACTGCGATTGTGTTTCCGGTTTATCCGAGCAAACACCTCAGTAGAGAAAGCCAAAAAATGACAGTCATGATGTGGTGAGAGCGGGTCAGCTATTCGGAGGTTAAAAATCTTTTGTGACTGTTTCCGCATTATGCGATGAATTAGCCTCTGTCTGATCAGGTGTTTACAACACCCTAGTCCGGATTAAATACTAACTAGGGGCCGCGCCTACATTTCTATTGTCAAAATCCTATGGCTAAGTGAGGGTGATATAGCCACATAGTCCGATTGCCTCATTCGTTGCGCTAAACACCTCCTTCAAGGACCAAACTATATGATCGAGAGTATTTAGATTCCATCCCGAACACCCCCGTACTACCTACGTGGGCGCTGAAGCCGATGACTGGCCAACTCGCAGATTTAACAAAACGGACGCACAGGAGGTAAAATTTTAAAACAACAAGCATTATATTACATAACAACTTTGTTTCATAATACAGGAAGGGACAATATGAATGACTTTATTCACAGATAATGTCTTTTGAACACTGCCCTATACAATACGTGATCCCTTCAAGACATCAGCAAAATACCGCTCGGGCGTGCGGTGCTCCTTGCCCGCGGGCGGTCCCTCGGTCACAAGCTTGACAGTGTCCATCTTCGCCCACTGCACCTTGACACGGGTGAAGGCCATCTGCGCACCTTCGATGTAGACCGACCCCTTGATGGCATCAAGCCAAGGGCAGGCATTGACCAGCCGCTTCATGAGCCCGAAGTAGCTACTGGGTATGGCTGCGGTAGGCCATAAATGGATTCTCAAATCCTTCATGGCCAGTTCGGCCACCCTATGCAGTTCGGTCAGCTGCTTCAGCTAATCACTAAAGGGCACCGGATGCTCTGGTGCAAGGTACTGCGACCAGAACAGCTTCTCTATTGAGCTCCCCTCTTCGGCTCGGAAGAATTCCTCAGCGTCGGCAACACTGCGCGGCAGATCCACAAACGTCCCTGGAGAACTCCAAATCCGGGTTAGTAAGAGGAACCTTTTCTTCA
>NW_025254782.1:0-1923 GCF_018294505.1 Triticum aestivum | reverse complement strand
TACAACTCTTCCTTAAGGAAGCCGTTAAGGAATGCCGTTTTGACGTCCATCTGCCATATCTCATAATCATAGTATGCGGCAATTGCTAACATGATTCGGACGGACTTCAGCTTCGCTACGGGTGAGAAAGTCTCATCGTAGTCAACCCCTTGAACTTGTCGATAACCCTTAGCGACAAGTCGAGCTTTGTAGATGGTCACATTACCATCCGCGTCCGTCTTCTTCTTAAAGATCCATTTGTTTTCTATGGCTCGCCGATCATCGGGCAAGTCAGTCAAAGTCCATACTTCGTTTTCATACATGGATCCTATCTCGGATTTCATGGCTTCTAGCCATTTGTCGGAATCCGGGCCCGCCATCGCTTCTTCATAGTTCGAAGGTTCACTGTTGTCTAACAACATGATTTCCAGGACAGGGTTGCCGTACCACTCTGGTGCGGAACGTGTCCTTGTGGACCTACGAAGTTCAGTAACTTGATCCGAAGCTTCATGATCATCATCATTAACTTCCTCCCCAGTCGGTGTAGGCACCACAGGAACATTTTCCCGCGCTGCGCTACTTTCCGGTTCGGAAGGGGTGACTATCACCTCATCAAGTTCCACTTTCCTCCCACTCAATTCTTTCGAGAGAAACTCCTTCTCCAGAAAGGACCCGTTCTTGGCAACGAAGATCTTGCCTTCGGATCTGAGGTAGAAGGTATACCCAATAGTTTCCTTAGGGTATCCTATGAAGACGCATTTTCCGACTTGGGTTCGAGCTTTTCAGGTTGAAGTTTCTTGACATAAGCATCGCATCCCCAAACTTTTAGAAACGACAGCTTAGGTTTCTTCCCAAACCATAATTCATACGGTGTTGTCTCAACGGATTTCGACGGAGCCCTATTTAAAGTGAATGCGGCAGTCTCTAAAGCATAGCCCCAAAATAAGAGCGGTAAATCGGTAAGAGACATCATAGATCGCACCATATCCAATAGAGTGCGATTACGACGTTCGGACACACCGTTTCTCTGAGGTGTTCCAGGCGGCGTGAGTTGTGAAACTATTCCACATTTCCTTAAGTGTGTACCAAATTCATGACTTAAATATTCTCCACCACGATCTGATCGTAAGAATTTTATTTTCCTGTCACGTTGATTCTCAACTTCACTCTGAAATTCCTTGAACTTTTAAAGTTAGTAAATTCATTTAACCCGAGTAGAAGAGAGTTCAGAGTCTCAGAGTAAAGGTCGAGGAGTAAAAGATCCTAGTACCACCCAATGGCGACGTGGGCCCATAAGACACACAGCCATGTTAGTAAAAGTTTTGTAACGTCTAGACTCGACTTCGGCCAAGGAGTGTGGAAAGGGGGATTCCTACGGGCAGTCGGCTCTGATACCAACTTGTGACGCCCCCGATTTGACCGTACACTAATCATGCACGCAAATGTGTACGACCAAGATCAGGGACTCACGGGAAGATATCACAACACAACTCTAAAACATAAATAAGTCATACAAGCATCATAATACAAGCCAGGGGCCTCGAGGGCTCGAATACAAGTGCTCGATCACAGACGAGTCAGCGGAAGCAACGATATCTGAGTACAGACATAAGTTAAACAAGTTTGCCTTAAGAAGGCTAGCACAAACAGGGATACAGATCGAACGAGGCGCAGGCCTCCTGCCTGGGATCCTCCTAACTACTCCTGATCGTCGTCAGCGGGCTGCACGTAGTAGTAGGCACCTCCAGTGTCGTAGGTGTCGTCGTCGACGGTGGCGTCTGGCTCCTGGACTCCAACATCTGGTTGTGACAACCAGATAGAAAAGAAAAGGGGGGGAAAGAGGGAAAGAAGCAACCGTGAGTACTCATCCAAAGTACTCGCAAGCAAGGAGCTACACTACATATGCATGGGTATATGTGTAAAGGGGCATATCAGTGGACTGAA
>NW_025254781.1:0-1923 GCF_018294505.1 Triticum aestivum | reverse complement strand
AACTTGACCTTCTCCTCAGAATCTCTGATTAAATCTGGTCCGAACAACTGTCGATCTCCAACTTCATCCCACGACAATGGTGTCCTGCACCTCCTTCCGTACAAAGCTATGAAAGGGGCCATCTTCAAACTGGCTTGATTGCTGTTGTTATAGGAGAACTCTGCATAGGGTAAATTATCATCCCAACTAGATCCATAATCTAGCACACAAGCTCTCAACATGTCCTCCAGAATCTGATTGACTCTCTCGGT
Source organism: Triticum aestivum (assembly GCF_018294505.1). Taxonomy (NCBI): domain Eukaryota; kingdom Viridiplantae; phylum Streptophyta; class Magnoliopsida; order Poales; family Poaceae; genus Triticum; species Triticum aestivum. The sequence continues at coordinate 1,672 of NW_025254781.1, read as the reverse complement.
CTGTCCATCTGTCTGCGGATAGAAGGCTGTACTAAACTCTAGCCTGGTACCCAAAGTTTTGGGCAACTGATTCCAAAACATTGAAGTAAACAACATTCCACTATCTGATACGATGGTCCTCGGAACTCCATGTAGACATACGATCCTGGTCATGTATATCTTCACCAACTCAGCACTGGTATAAGTTGTCTTCACAGGGATGAAATGGGCTACCTTGGTCAAGCGATCAACTACAACCCAAATAGAGTCATAGCCTGAAGGAGTCCTGGGTAATCCGGTGATGAAATCCATGCCAAGTTTATCCAACTTCCATTCAAGTATCGACAAAGGTTGAAGTAACCCTGTCGGTTTCTGATGCTCTGCCTTAACTCTCTGACATGCGTCGCATACTTCTACATACTCTGCAATATCCTTCTTCATTCCTATCCACTAGAAACTCTCCTTCAAGTCAAAATACATCTTGGTGTTGCCTTGGTGAATCGAGTAAGGCGAATCATGTGCCTCCTAGAGAATTAACTTCTTGATCTCGGGGTCATTAAGCACATAGATACGATCCTCAAACCATAAAGTTTCATGCTCATCCTCATGAAAACCTTTAGCCTTTCCTTTACTCATCATTTCCTTTATCTCTGCAATCTCCTTGTCCGTCTTCTAGGCTTCTTGGATCTTTTCGAGCAAGTACATGGCATTCAGTATCTGGTACGTGATTTCCTGGGGAATATTAGAACTCAAGCAGTTGTAGTTCTATGAATTCAGGGGATTTCAGCCAGGCATCCACCGCGCAGGTCATGTTATGCTTGCTTAGGTAGCATGACGGGATGCAGAGGCTTTGAACGGAGCCCTGGTGGGAGGAGATGATGGCTCTAGGGAGTTCAAAATCATTAAAGACAGATAGCTGACGACAATCGAGATTAAGGGTGCCACCGAATTGAGAGGACTAGGGTGCGGCAGCAATCCTTGGTGAGGAGAACCGAGATGATCTCCGCAAGGATGGTGTCGGTGTCAAAACCGGCGGATCTCGGGTAGGGGGTCCCGAACTGTGCGTCTAGGCGGATGGCAACAGGAGACAAGGGACACGGTGTTTTTACCCAGGTTCGGGCCCTCTCGATGGAGGTAAAACCCTACTCCTGCTTGATTAATATTGATGATATGGGTAGTACAAGAGTTGATTTACCACGAGATCAGAGAGGCTAAACCCTAGAAGCTAGCCTATGGTACGATTGTTGTTCGTCCAACGGACTAAAACTCTCCAGTTTATATAGACATCGGAGAGGGCTAGGGTTACATAGAGTCGGTTACAATAGGAGGAGATCTTCATATCGAATCGCCAAGCTTGCCTTCCACGCCAAGGAAAGTCCTATCCGGACACGGGACGAAGTCTTCCATCTTGTACCTTCATAGTCCGGGAGTCCGACCAAAGGTCATAGTCCGGCCATCCGGACACCCCCTAATCCAGGACTCCCTCAGTAGCCCCCGAACCAAGCTTCAATGACGATAAGTCCGGCGCGCAAGTTTGTCTTCGGCATTGCAAGTCGGGTTCTTCTCCAAATTCCATGTACCTGTCGAATAGTGTCCGGCTTCTAGTGTGTGCTGCCCTCCTCAGCTTATGTGCCCAATAATGACCATCTTCCACATGTCAAACGAATGCGAAAAGCCTGGGAGTTTTTTTTCC
>NW_025254780.1:0-1923 GCF_018294505.1 Triticum aestivum | reverse complement strand
GGAGTGGCGGAGCTTGTGGGCTAGTCGGGGAAGCGAGGGAGGCCCGGTGGCCGTGGTGGCAGTGGACGGCGGCGACGAGCTCCGCTCGGGCTGCGCGAGAGAGAGAGCCAGGGGAAGGGAGGGAGAGCAGCGAGTGAGGGAGAGGGAACAGGGTCTTCGGGCGTCTCCGTGGCGCTGGTAGAAGGCCCGGGGCTCCCAGGAGGAAGCAGGAGGTGGCCGAGGGCTCTCGGGCGCGCGCCACGCCTCGCCTCTGTCCTTCTGGCGAGGGAGGAAGACGACAGGGGGGAAGCGGCGGTGGGCTGGCCCGTGCTGGGCCGGTTGGTGGCGCCAGGTAAGTGGCTGGAGGAGCTGGGCCAGGTAGGTTTCTCTCTTTTTTTATTTCTGTTCTGTTTTATTTTTTAAAATTTGTTTTGCCACTGTTTTGAACTTAAAATAATTCAAACAATGCCAAAAACTCCTCTGAATATTTTTATTTTGCTAGATGGACTTTTCCAAAAGCTCATAAAATATTTCAGGGGTATTTGAAATTATATTCTAATTATATGAATATAATTCAAATTCAAATAGCTAATGAATTAAATTCAAAGTCCCAAAAATAAATCCTTAAAAATGTTCAATATTTTGGTTGGGACCAGGACCCTTGCCAAAAATTATCAAACATTTAAGAAGAGCATTTTGGAACAATGAATGAGATTTTTGGGTTTTTGCCCTTCTTTTATTTAGGGTTTTAAGGCTTCCAATTTCCCTCAGCTCAAGTTTCAAAATTTAAACATGATGCAAACACTAGGCAGCACCAGAAGCTAGGGATGTGACAACTCGCCCCCACTAGACAAGAATCTCGTCCCGAGATTCAAGCGTAGGGTAAGACGAAGGGAAAACGCCAACTAACATAATCTTCACGATCCAGGGTGCACTCCATAAGAGTGTTGATTCGATCACCATCTTTGTCCCGTCGTCTTGCTCTGAGAACTTCAGCTAATCATGACAAGAATGGGAAGGGAAAACTCTAGAAGGATCGATTTTCTCGAATATCGAACAACTTAGGATCAGCTCACAAAGTGAGTCATAGCAACATCTCTTGAGCTGAGACACGAAGCACACATCTAGAGGGATGGAGTGGAACAGATGACGAGGGTTCACTAGGTAGACAACAATTCCACACCTAAGAAGGTGGTAAACGATTGTCAACGTAGCGAGGAGTTGAGTTGCCATGATACCACGACGAAACATCCTGGAGGAGGGTGATTCGTAGATTATTACCTCAAGTGGCAAAAAGAATTACCTTTGATCCAGAGATCATTGAAGCTCTTTAAACCAGCCAAGGCAATTCTCGAGCGATCGTTTGGAGGGGTTTGGTAGAATGGCATACCCGGATTAGAATGGATGATGTGGATTACCTTGTTGAAGACAACGTAATGGATGAGTTTGCTTATCACCGGAAATGGAAGAGACCCATGGTAGAATGGCACATTGGCGGTGCAAACTGGGAACAAAATGCAAATGCTGGGAATGATTCTGGTAACTGGGGAAGAACCCAACAATAGAGAGTGAATTCACTGTTTGAAAAGGTCATAGCATTGCCGAGGAAATTGAGAGGAATCCCAGTTAGTGCCGATGATAACACATAGCGCTTGAGCGTGCTCTCAAGAACTTGAGCATTTCCATAATCATCAAGATTTTACCAGCATCCGTGTCAAGGATCCTGGCAACACAACATACTACCATGATGGCTAATGATGGATGATGCAGATGCAAAGGAAGATAACACCTTCTCAGATTTCACCTTAGCGAGGCCAAGGAAACAAAATCTGGATGATCGACCGAGAGACATTTAGCACTCCGCCTCTAATGTTCTCCTTGATGTGCTAGTGTATCCCATCCCATGGTTTGATATCTAGAACATCAAGTAAAAGGTCGGACTTC
>NW_025254779.1:0-1923 GCF_018294505.1 Triticum aestivum | reverse complement strand
TCACCGATCTTGACTAGTCCGTCTCACGTGATGATCGGACACGGCCTAGTTAAACTCGGATCATGTTTCACTTAGATGACTAGAGGGATGTCTATCTGAGTGGGAGTTCATAATCAGATGAACTTCATTATCATGAACATAGTCAAAAAGGTATTTGCAAATTATGTCATAGCTTGCGCTTTAGTTCTACTGATTAAGATATGTTCCTAGAGAAAATTTAGTTGAAAGTTGGTAGTAGCAATTATGCGGACTGGGTCCGTAAACTGAGGATTGTCCTCATTGCTGCACAGAAGGCTTATGTCCTTAATGCACCGCTCGGTGTGCTGAACCTCAGCGTCGTTTGTAGATGTTACGAAACATCTGACATACACGTTTTGATGACTACGTGATAGTTCAGTGCGGTTTAGAATTGTGGCACCAAAGACGTTTTTGAAACGTCGCAGAACATGTGAGATGTTCCGAAGACTGAAATTGGGATTTCAGACTAGTGCCCACGTCAAGAGGTATGAAACCTCTGACAAGTTTCTTAAGCCTGCAAACTAAGGGAGAAAAGCTCAATCGTTGAGCGTGTGCTCAGATTGTCTGAGTGCCACAATCGCTTGAATCGAGTGGGAGTTAATCTCCCAGATGAGATAGTGATAGTTCTCCATAGTCACTGCCACCAAGCTAGTAGAGCTTCGTGATGAACTATAACATATCAAGGATAGTTATGATGATCCTTGAGCTATTCGTGATGTTTGACACCGCGAGAGTAGAAATCAAGAAGGAGCATCAATTGTTGATGGTTAGTAAAACCACTAGTTTAAGAAGGGCAAGGGCAAAAGGGATACTTCATGAAACAGCAAGTCGTTTGCTGCTCTAGTGAAGAATCCCAAGGTTGAACCCAAACCCGAGACTAAGTGCTTCTGTAATGAGAGGAACGGTCACTGAAGCAGTACTACCCTAGATACTTGGTAGATGAGAAGGCAGGCAAGGTCGACGGAAGTATATTGGATATACGTTATATGAATGTGTACTTTACTGGTACTCCTAGCAGCACCAGGGTATTAGATACCGGTTCGGTTGCTAAGTGTTAGTAACTCGAAATAAAAGCTGCGGAATAAATGGAGACTAGCTAAAGGTGAGATGACGATATGTGTTGGAAGTGTTTCCAAGGTTGATGTGATCAAGCATCGCATGCTCCCTCTACCATCGAGATTTGGTGTTTGCGTTGAACATGATTGGATTATGTTTACCGCAAAACGGTTATTCATTTAAGGAGAATAATGGTTACTCTGTTTATTTGAATAATACCTTCAATGGTCTTGCACCTAAAATGAATCTCGATCGTAGTGATACACATGTTCGTGCCAAAAGATATAAAATAGTAATGATAGTAGCACATACTTGTGGCACTGCAATTTGAGTCATATTGGTATAGAACGCATGAAGAAGCTCCATGTAGATGGATCTTTGGACTCAGTCGTTTTTGAAAAGGTTGAGACATGCGAACCATGTCTATTGGTATATATGCATGAAGAAACTCCATGCAGATGGATCGTTTGGACTCACTTGATTTCGAATAACTTTAGACATGCAAATCATACCACATGGGCAAGATGACTGAAAGTCCTCGTTTTCAGTAAGATGGAACAAGAGAGCAACTTATTGGAAGTAATACATTTTGATGTACGCAGTCCAATGAGTGCTGAGGCATGCAGTGGATATCGTTATGCTCTTACTTCACAGATGATTTGAGTAGATGCTGAGTGTATTTACTTGATGAAACACTAGTCTGAATTATTGAAAGGTTCAAGTAATTTCAGAGTGAAGTTGAAGATCGTCGTGACAAGAGGATAAAATGTCTGTGATATGATCATAGAGATGAGTATCTGAGATACGAGTTTGGCACACAATTGAGACATTGTGGAAGATGTTTCACAA
>NW_025254778.1:0-1923 GCF_018294505.1 Triticum aestivum | reverse complement strand
TGTGATTATTATCTGCAGCTTGCACAACCTTTGTGCATAAGTACCATACTCTGTAATGCTATTTACTGTAATGTTTGGTTTGCTGGTTGCCATATACAGTGCAATCAGATAACTTGTCATCTGAACTTTCATGGCGTTGGAGACAAAGGCTAAAGTACTCAAATTTTGGGTTGTAAGTTTAAGGATGTAACTTAAATGATGTAAAAAATGACTAGCTCCACTTGGGAGACAGCGCCGGAACTATTCATTGACGTCCAGGTCCATATGGAAGGAAACATGTCGATCTGGATGATTTCAGTGGTAGAATCTGCTAGTTTCTTTTCTTTATCCTTTTCTTTTTAGGACAATGAACCAATACAATTAGATCTTTTTTCATCAACTCGAGAAATAGACAAGTGCTAGGAACATCACGGCCTCTGTCCAAAATATTAGGCCAAAGTTCAACTTTATGGATTACAAATTGTTAGTGAAATTGTTGGTCAAAGTAAAACGTTGGCTTTACGTCATGCCTTAGATTTTGGGACGAATCGAGTATCTTTCAGCACTTAAAAGTGTTTGGTTCCAATTAGTATCACAAGATGACAATAAACGACATGTTGCCACGTTCACATGGACTGGTAGACCACTGATATATAGTCGTTTGCGGTGTAAATTAGAAAATGATCCTAGGCATGGGTTAACAAATTACCAGTTTTGGCGGACCGGAGGGATGGCATGCGACGCCCTCCATGTGATCGCATTTGTACTTCCATTGTCGCTGTGATATTTCGCACTGTTGTCGACAATATCCTCTAGCCGCGCGTTCATGGACTTGATCTGTCGGGAGAGGATGTACCGGACGCGGATCTGTGTGCCGAAGTTAGAGAAGAACATGGCGGCCGCCTGACGCCAGTTGTGGCCGAAGCGGGAGAGGTCGGCCTGCAGGAAGAAATTGTCGATGGCGTCCTCGGCTACAAAGGCGACCTCGCGCACCTGGTATGCGAGCACACGGATTTGCTGGTTGCTGTCTGACCTGCTGCGGAGGTCAGTCTCGTGCACTAGCGCATGCAGCCACATGAGCTTGTCGCGGAGGCGATCAATCTCATTGCCCACGGCAGCTAGGGCCTTCCCCTCTGTCACTGCTACCGCCTGCAGCTTGCTCAGCAGCGGACCAACAATGGCATCTGCCATCTCTCTTTCGCTCTCTCTCTAATGCCACTAGAGGCTATGACAACCCTCGGGCCTCGGCTATGATTTTCTTTTGCTTAGCTAGAGGTGAACTTGAACCACAGCCCGAACAGTCACTTTTATAGGGAAAAATTGAAGCAAAGGCACATCTCTTGCTTAGCAGTTCATTTATTGTACCCTCCTTTAGTCCTTTCTATGGCACACTTGGACATATATTTTTTTTTCCAAAATTTACGGGTCAGACCTCATCCCAAAATGCACATCTAATATTTAAATTTCTACATTACCGGATCTCAAGGATTGCATTTGGCACCAACTAGTTGTCTTAGCTAATTTATATATGTTCATTCAAAGAAGACTTGCAAGCTAGTACAAGAGTAAAGTCATTTTTGTTAACGGGGCAGTAGTTGCACTAACGACTAAGTTAATTGCCAGTTCGCTGGATCTGCACCGCGCCACCAGAACCGCGGTGCATGTGATTAGACCGATAAGAATGGGGTGCACGCTTAGTCACTGGCAGGCCCACCGGCATAAACAACTGAAAACACACTCGCTCACTGTTCATATTAGTAGATGTTTTGAGCTGAGTTGCTGCTATATTATCGAGCTTGATCCGAGTGTATTGGTGAATTGTATGCATCATCAAAGTAGACTTTGTTGAGTTTAGACACTTGAGAGCTGATCATATCCAGCTGGATATGACTGTGATGGCAAATACTAAAATTAAGCCACCATGTGCATCATCAAAGTAGACTT
>NW_025254777.1:0-1923 GCF_018294505.1 Triticum aestivum | reverse complement strand
GAGTCTTCATCTTTTCTCCATGCGATTTTCGATTTAAATTAAGGGTTTTGTGTAACACACAATGTGGTGGCACAGTTAGTTGGAATTTGTTCAAACTAGTTACTGTGGCGAATTCTATAACAAGGGCTAAGTATGTTGACGCTTTAGAAGCGACAAAGAAGATGTTGACTCATATAGTTCATTCATGAACTTAGTATAGTTCCAAGATGGCTTTTGACAATGGGACACTACTGCAGGTAGTTGCTCCATAACTCAGTCTGAGGAATCCAGGTTCGACCTGTGATTCACATACATACAAAGCCAAGTCCACACAAAATATGAATTTTGTGAAAACGTGAAAACGCGAGGACATGCAAAGATACACATGGAACTGAAGTCGTCAGATCCGTTGGACATCAGGCTATACCACAAGCGAAGCATATTTACACCGGTGTGCCACAGGTGTGAAGTGCATTAGCATAAGCTAGATTATTGACTCTAGTGCAAGTGGGAGTCTGTAGGAGATATGCCCTAGAGGTAATAATAAATGATATTATTTATCTCCGAGTTCATAATTATGTTTATGTTCCATGCTATAACTGCAATGATTCTCGAGTCTGCAATATCCACGAGGCTCGGAGGAAGACTCAAATGCACGTGTGGAATAATAAACGGTAAGAAGTATTCCTAGTCTGGCCTCTAAGACTAGCTCAAGTGTTGCATGATGATTCTGTTTTCCTGTTCATCGGCATGTCTATGCCAGCAACTTTGAGGGCACAATGTTAACAGAACATTTGTGTTGAATCTACCCGGATTGATGTTATGCTATGAGATTCATTCATCACAAGTTTATTGGTACATAACACAGAGATGGTTAACGTTTGCATGATTCCTTAGACCATGAGAGTATCGAGTTTCTTCATGCTTGCTTCATGAACTTTGGAGTTTGTTAAACGTCATCCGTAAATGGGTGGCTATTACGGCGGCTTACGGGTTCATGGAAAAGTGTGTCAAGTAACTTGATAGCTCAAGATTGGGATTTGCTCCTCCGACGATGGAGAGATATCTCTGGGCCCTCTCGGTGTTACGGTATCCATCATCGTCTGGCCAGACACTTTGTGATTTGATCACGGGGATGCCGGAACACGATAACGAGAAAAGAGAACAATACCGGTAACGAGGTAACTAGCATAGTGGACAAGTTGTTGATCCACGGGAATGCCAACATGTCTCACCTCGGGTATTTGTAACATATCGCGAAGCAACAGGAATAGCACACGGCAACTGGAGGTTCACTCGGATATTTATTCGTGTGGGTATAGGGGTCAATATGGGTGTCCACGGCTCCGATGTTGATCATTGATCGGAAGGGGTTCCAGGTCATGTCTATACTTCACCGAACCTATAAGGTCACACGCTTAAGGGTCATCTATCTGCTGAATACTAGACAGGGAGTCTGAGAGAAAATCACCGGAAAAGTTTCGGACACCGAAAAGTTTCGGACAGCGGAATCGTACCGCAGAGAGAGGTCATCGGATAAGTTTCGATGATACCAAAAAGTTGTTTCGGGATACACCATTAAGTCAAATTGGTTTCGGCACATGCCTGATAATTCTTGGAGGATGCCAGAATCATTCTGGAAGCTTTTTGGAATTTTCTGAGATAAAAACCGGAAATGTTCCGGAGCTGCCGGAGCCACTTCAGATGCGTTTCGCAGATGAAAATCACTAAAACCGGAATTGTTTCGGAACGCGTTGAAAATCATTTTAGTGGGTACTGGAAATGTTCTTAGCCCACATAAATATTTTCAGTTCGATCAGACGCTGAAAAATGTCGTCGTGAATAGTGAAAATCAGCTTTATGGTTACTTTATGGAAAGCCACCTTTTGGGGCTTTGCTCCAAAAGATCTTGGGGATGACATGGATGGATAGGAGCCATTTTTT
>NW_025254776.1:0-1923 GCF_018294505.1 Triticum aestivum | reverse complement strand
TGAAGTGCAGGATCGACAAGCATTGGGGCGAACTAACTTTTCTGCAGGCCGACCTTCATCATGGACACCACGTGCATCTTCTACTTCAACTGCACCAGCACCTCCATCCGGTGCCACCTCCAGCCGTGATACAAGAAAACAGGCACAACCACCATTATCTGCCAAGAGCGCACCTGCGGGGCCTGCACAGCGTTCTTCTTCTTCCATGGCATCAACAGGGCACACAAGTGATATTATTTGTCGTCGTTGTAAGGGAGGAGGTCATTATGCGAGAGAATGCAAATCTCTGCGTGTGATGATTGCTACCGCGGATGGTGGATATGAGTCTGCTAGTGACTATGATGAGGAGACTTTGGCTCTTATTACACGTGAAGAACATGGTGGAGATGATTCTGATCATGAGACGCAATACATGGCTCCTGAAGACGCTGACAGGTATGAATGTTTAGTTGCTCAACGTGTTTTGAGTGTGCAGGTCACACAAGCTGAGCAAAATCAGAGGCACAATTTGTACCATACCAAGGGAGTTGTGAAGGAACGTTCTGTGCGCGTTATCATAGACGGAGGGAGCTGCAATAACTTGGCTAGCATGGAGATGGTGGAGAAGCTTTCTCTCACCACAAGACCGCATCCACATCCTTACTACATCCAATGGTTCAACAACAGCGGCAAGGTTAAGGTAACACGTACTGTTCGTGTGCATTTTAGTATCTCTACATATGCTGATTATGTTGATTGTGATGTGGTACCTATGCAAGCATGTTCCTTATTACTTGGTAGATCATGGCAATTTGATAAAAATTCTGTACACCATGGTAGAAACAATCACTATACTCTTGTTCATAAGGATAAAAATATTACTTTGCTTCCTATGACTCCTGATTCCATTTTGAAAGATGATATTAATAGAGCTAATAAAGCACAACAGGAGAAGAATAAGAGTGAAAATCAGATTGTGGCAAAAGAATTTGAGCAACAAACGAAGCCTAATAATAAGCCATCTAGTGTTGCTTCTGAAATTAAATTGAAAAGTGCATGTTTATTTGCCACCAAATCTGATATTGATGAGCTAGATTTCAACAAATCTGTTTGCTATGCTTTTGTGTGCAAAGAGGCATTATTTTCATTCGAGGACGTGCCTTCCTCTTTGCCTCCTGCTGTCACTAACATTTTGCAGGAGTTCGCTGACGTTTTTCCACAAGACGTGCCCCCGGGATTACCGCCTATTCGAGGGATTGAGCATCAGATTGACTTAATTCCCGGTGCTTCACTGCCAAACCGTGCACCGTACCGTACCAATCCAGAGGAGACGAAGGAGATTATGCGTCAAGTACAAGAGCTTCTCGACAAAGGTTATATACGCGAATCCCTTAGTCCTTGTGCTGTTCCTATTATTCTAGTGCCGAAAAAGGATGGTACATCACGTATGTGTGTTGATTGTAGAGGCATTAATAATATTACTATCCGTTATCGTCATCCTATTCCTAGGCTAGATGATATGCTTGATGAATTGAGTGGCTCTACAATATTCTCCAAAGTTGATTTGCGTAGTGGCTACCATCAAATTCGTATGAAATTGGGAGATGAATGGAAAACAGCATTTAAAACTAAGTTTGGATTATATGAGTGGTTAGTCATGCCTTTTGGGTTAACTAATGCACCTAGTACTTTCATGAGATTAATGAACGAAGTTTTACGTGCTTTCATTGGACGATTTGTGGTAGTTTACTTTGATGACATATTGATTTATAGCAGATCTTTGGAGGAACATTTGGAACATTTACGTGCTGTTTTTATTGCTCTACGTGATGCACGTTTGTTTGGTAACCTTGGGAAGTGCACCTTTTGCACCGACCGAGTATCTTTTCTTGGCTATGTTGTTACTCCACAGGGAATTGAAGTTGATAAAGCCAAGATTGAAGC
>NW_025254775.1:0-1923 GCF_018294505.1 Triticum aestivum | reverse complement strand
AATTTCTGGAAAGCATATAGGGTTATTTGAAAGTGTTTTTCAATGGAAAACCTGGATTAAGCTACTTGAACATTGAGCATCAAGATCTATAAGGATAGATCAAAATGCTTAATAATACTTTCAAATGAGCACATACCTTGACATGATCTTGAAGGTGTTCAAGATGGACCAGTCAAAGAAGGAGTTCTTGCCTGAGTTGTAAGGTACGAAGTTAAGACTTGAAGCTCGACCACGGCAGAATAGAGAGAAAGGACGAAGGTCGTCCCCTATGCTTAAGACGTAGGCTCTTCAGTATGCTATGCTGTGTACCGCACCTGAAGTGTGCCTTGCCATGAGTTAGTCAAGGGGTACAAGAGTGATCCAAGAATGGATCACAGACAGCGGTCAAAGTTATCCTTAGTAACTAGTGGACTAAGGAATTTTCTCGATTATGGAGGTGGTAAAAGAGTTCGTCGTAAAGGTTACGACGATGCAAGCTTAACACCTATCCGGATAGCTCTAAGTAGAGATATCGGATACGTACAATGGGGCAACAATTTAGAATAGTTGCAAGTAGAACAGTTGTTTGGAATAGCTCCAAATAGAGCATGGTAGCTGCATCTAGGAGATGACATAAAGATTTGTAAAGCACACACGGATCTGAAAGGTTCAGACCCGTTGACTAAAACCTCTCTCACAAGCAACATGATCAAACATAAAACTCATTGAGTGTTAATCACATAGTGATGTGAACTAGACTACTGACTCTAGTAAACTATTGGGTATTAGTCACATGGCGATGTGACCTGTGAGTGTTAATCACATGGCGATGTGAACTAGATTATTGACTCTAGTGCAAGTGGGAGACTGTTGGAAATATGCCCTAGAGGCAATAATAAAAGTATTATTATTATATTTCCTTGTTCATGATAATTGTCTTTTATTCATGCTATAACTGTATTATCCGGAAATCGTAATACACGTGTGAATACATAGACCACAATATGTCCCTAGTGAGCCTCTAGTTGACTAGCTCGTTGTGATCAACAGATAGTCATGGTTTCCTGGCTATGGACATTGGATGTCGTTGATAACGGGATCACATCATTAGGAGAATGATGTGATGGACAAGACCCAATCCTAAGACTAGCACAAAAGATCGTGTAGTTCATTTGCTAGAGCTTTGCCAATGTCAAGTATCTCTTCCTTTGACCATGAGATCGTATAACTCCTGGATACCGTAGGAGTACTTTGGGTGTATCAAACGTCACAACGTAACTGGGTGACTATAAAGGTGCACTACAGGTATCTCCGAAAGTATCTATTGTTTTATGCGGATCGAGACTGGGATTTGTCACTCCGTGTAAACGGAGAGGTATCTCTGGGCCCACTCGGTAGGACATCATCATTTGCGCAAATGTGACCAAGGAGTTGATCACGGGAGGATGTGTTACAGAACGAGTAAAGAGACTTGCCGGTAACGAGATTGAACAAGGTATCGGTATACCGACGATCGAATCTCGGGCAAGTAAAATACCGCTAGACAAAGGGAATTGTATACGGGATCGATTGAGTCCTTGACATCGTGGTTCATCCGATGAGATCATCGTGGAACATGTGGGAGCCATCATGGGTATCCAGATCCCGCTGTTGGTTATTGACCGGAGAACGTCTCGGTCATGTCTGCATGTCTCCCGAACCCGTAGGGTCTACACACTTAAGGTTCGATGACGCTAGGGTTATAAAGGAAGCTTGTATGTGGTTACCGAATGTTGTTCGGAGTCCCGGATGAGATCCCGGACGTCACGAGGAGTTCCGGAATGGTCCGGAGGTAAAGATTTATATATGGGAAGTCCTGTTTTGGTCACCGGAAAAGTTTCGGGCGATATCGGTATTGTACCGGGACCACCGGGAGGGTCCCGGGGGTCCACCAAGTGGGGCCAC
>NW_025254774.1:0-1923 GCF_018294505.1 Triticum aestivum | reverse complement strand
TTTAGAGTCTCTTGATTATGAATCATTTGACACGTGCGAACCATGCCTTATGGGTAAAATGACCAAGACTCCGTTCTCAGGAACAATGGAGCGAGCAACCGACTTATTGGAAATCATACATACCGATGTGTGCGGTCCAATGAGTGTTGAGGCTCGCGGTGGCTATCGTTATGTTCTCACCCTCACTGATGATTTAAGTAGGTATGGGTATATCTACTTAATGAAACACAAGTCTGAAACCTTTGAAAAGTTCAAGGAATTTCAGAGTGAGGTTGAAAATCAACGTGACAGGAAAATCAAGTTTCTACGATCAGATCGTGGAGGAGAATACTTGAGTCACGAGTTTGGGGCACACTTAAGAAAATGTGGAATAGTTTCACAACTCACGCCGCCTGGAACACCTCAGCGTAATGGTGTGTCCGAACGTCGTAATCGCACTCTGTTAGATATGGTGCGATCTATGATGTCTCTTACCGATTTACCGCTGTCTTTTTGGGGCTATGCTTTAGAGACTGCCGCATTCACTTTAAATAGGGCTCCGTCGAAATCCGTTAAGACGACACCGTATGAATTATGGTTTGGGAAGAAACCTAAGCTGTCGTTTCTAAAAGTTTGGGGATGCGATGCTTATGTCAAGAAACTTCAACCTGAAAAGCTCGAACTCAAATCGGAAAAATGCGTCTTCATAGGGTACCCAAAAGAAACTATTGGGTACACCTTCTACCTCAGATCCGAAGGCAAGATCTTTGTTGCCAAGAATGGGTCCTTTCTGGAGAAAGAGTTTCTCTCGAAAGAAGTAAGTGGGAGGAAAGTAGAGCTTGATGAAGTATTGCCTCTTGAACCGGAAAATGGCGCAACTCAAGAAAATGTTCCTGAGGTGCCTGCACCGACTAGAGAGGAAGTTAATGATAATGATCAAGATACTTCTGATCAAGCTCCTACTGAAATTCGAAGGTCCACAAGGACACGTTCCGCACCAGAGTGGTACGGCAACCCTGTCTTGGAAATCATGTTGTTGGACAACGGTGAACCTTCGAACTATGAAGAAGCGATGGCGGGACCAGATTCCGACAAATGGCTAGAAGCCATGAAATCCGAGATAGGATCCATGTATGAGAACGAAGTATGGACTTTGACTGACTTGCCCGTTGAACGGCGAGCCATAGAAAATAAATGGATCTTTAAGAAGAAGACAGACGCGGATGGTAATGTGACCATCTATAAAGCTCGGCTTGTCGCTAAGGGTTATCGACAAGTTCAAGGGGTTGACTACGATGAGACTTTCTCACCGGTAGCGAAGCTGAAGTCCGTCCGAATCATGTTAGCAATTGCCGCATTCTATGATTCCGAAATATGGCAAATGGACGTCAAAACGGCATTCCTTAATGGTTTCCTTAAGGAAGAATTGTATATGATGCAGCCGGAAGGTTTTGTCGATCCTAAGAATGCTAACAAAGTGTGCAAGCTCCAACGCTCGATTTATGGGCTGGTGCAAGCATCTCGGAGTTGGAACATTCGCTTTGATGAGATGATCAAAGCGTTTGGGTTTACACAGACTTATGGAGAAGCCTGCGTTTACAAGAAAGTGAGTGGGAGCTCTGTAGCATTTCTCATATTATATGTAGATGACATACTCTTGATGGGAAATGATATAGAACTCTTGGACAGCATCAAGGCCTACTTGAATAAAAGTTTTTCAATGAAGGACCTTGGAGAAGCTGCTTATATATTAGGCATCAAAATCTATAGAGATAGATCAAGACGCCTCATAGGTCTTTCACAAAGCACATACCTTGATAAGATATTGAAGAAGTTCAATATGGATCAATCCAAGAAAGGGTTCTTGCCTGTGTTACAAGGTATGAAATTGAGCTCAGCTCAATGTCCGACCACGGCAGAAGATATAGAAGAGATGAGCGTCAT
>NW_025254773.1:0-1924 GCF_018294505.1 Triticum aestivum | reverse complement strand
CCAGCCAACGAATAGCGCATACGCCGGCAAGTCATGCGTTGAGTACATGTACCAGACACGCATTATGAAGTTCCGTTTGCTATAGGCATCGTATGTCTTGAACCCATTATCCCAGGCTTCTTGCAATTCGTCCTTAAGCGGTTGCATGTACACATTCATATTTTTCCCCGGATAGTTGGGCCCTGGAATTATCAACGTCAGGAAAATGTTCTTTCTTTGCATAATCTGTCCGGGGGGAGATTGAGTGGAAAGACAAATACGGGCCAACAACTGTATTGGGCTGCCGTCATACCAAACACACTGAACCCATCCGTGCTGATGCCGACTCGAGGATGCCTCGGATCTGCCGCTTTGTCACCATGTAATTCATCAAAAAATTTCCACGCAACACCATCCGATGTGTGTACAATCATCAGATTCCCATCTGCATCTAGTTCGGTTCTTTTGCCCGTTTTGTGCCATGTCATCTGTCTGGCCGTCTCTTCAACCATGAAAAGACGTTGAAGTCTTGGTACGATTGGCATATACCGAAGAACACTAACAGGGATTTTGGTCTGTGTCTTCTCACCCATACCGTTGTCTACCACAACATACCTGGAAGACTTGCAAATGGGACAATAGTTCAAGTCCGCATAGTCAAGCCTAAACAAGACACATCCTTTCTCACAGGCATGTATCTTATCATAGGGCATCTTGTGCACGGAGGATTTTGTCCGACTGGTACAGGTTTGCAGGCATTACATGGCCTTTGGGTAGAAAGCGTCCAAATACTGTCATCATTGCATCGTAGCATTCTCTGCCCAAGTTGAACTGAGCCTTCAGAGCCATTACTTGTGAGATGGCATCCAACTGACAAAGCTCAGTGTGCTCATGGAGCGGACGTTTTGAAGACTCCAACATTTCATTGAAGGCCTTTGCAGATTCCTCCATCTCCTCGTCCGAATCCCGAGCATCATCAAAGTCTTGCACCATGTTTTCCATCCCGGTACCATGCTCGTCGGTGCGACGACGATCCACCTCAGCTCGGTCACGTTGGGCAGACTCACCATGAAATGTCCACACCGTATAATCGGGCATAAAACCACTCTTCTGCAGGTGTTTGCCCATTTCAGCCTCTGTCCTCTTTTCCCAATTGCCGCACCGTAAACAGGGGCACCAGGTTTTCCTCTGGCCATTTGCAAATGCGGCTCGCACAAACCCCTTGGTTTTTGTGAACCATTTAGTGCTCCATTTGTTCTGACCAGTGTGACCGGTGTACATCCACGCACGATCACTCATCTTGACTTTCAGAGCTACTAGACACACAACAAATATATATATATAATTCACCATGTATATATTCATCAGTTGATCTACTTTGTCAATTTTATTACGTCCATGCAACCTACACTCTAATAGGTAATGATAGGTCCTAATCCCACCGGAGTATGTTTAGATTGGGTTCATTTTCCCATGCTATGCTCCGGATCCTACGCAAAATTTCGGCAGCACCTCCCCGCTGTTCTCCTGATACACGTCTCTGCAATAAACAGAGAGGATGTGTACCCGGAGAACAACAGGGGAGGCACTGACGAAATTTATGCGTCGGATCCGGAGCAAAGCATATGGGAAAACGAACCCAATCTAAACATACTCGGGCTGTCCATGGATAGCGTTGGACAATTCGAAAGAATCAAGGTTATAAATATGCAAATGCATGCATATTTATAACTATGACGCTTTCGAACGGGAGACACATATTGGTTACGCATACTAATGATTCAAGACACATATGTAGCTAGCTATCAAGTTTCATCGGAATAGATCAAATAATTAATGGGGGAGGAGGACATGTCATTTGTGCTCACCCACGAACGAAGGGGCAGAGCTCGTCAAACGCACGGCGAGGTCGTCGAACACCAAACCTCGCAGCGATGAAACAACT
>NW_025254772.1:0-1924 GCF_018294505.1 Triticum aestivum | reverse complement strand
AAGTCTTCATCTGCTGTTATTTTGTTGCCATGTAAACTTGATGCTACAGAGCGATCCATGCATATTTTGGTGATGTTCAGTAAGGATGTTTTGTAGATATTGTTGTAATTGATCCATTCCTTCCCTTGTTTGTAATTATGGAGTGCCATAGCATGACTCAATCTTGCTCTACTTTTGCTATAAAATATTTCTGGCAGATTGTTTACGTGTTATTCAATTTTGCCAAGCTTGTTGTAGTTGATCCATATATGCTATGTATTTCCCCTTGCCATGGATAGCTTCATAAACATGCCATATTGCTGTAGGTATGCTTGTTTTGTCATGCATTGCTTTATGGTGAGTGCATCAAACTCACCAAGATGCCTTCATATTATTGTTTCTGCCATGCTCTGTTTTCTGCCAAGTCTGAAACCTGTTAACGAAACTTGCTATGTTTACATGGTTGCCATCATATCTTATGGTCCTTTTTGGCTTATGGTCAGTAAGGGACTTTTGTCATATGCATTTAGCAAAATACTGGCATGCCTTGTTTTGCCATGTTAAGTTCCTGTAGCATGTAGATTTCGTGCTCTGAACATTGCTACCTGATGCTGTTTCAGGCATGTCCAGTAATTTCATTAAGTCTGTGAACCTGTTATCTTTTGCACTTTTGTCATGCTTGTTTGAGCTTGTTATGTTGTGATCTAGCCGTAGCTCAGTGTTCATCTTTTGTCAAGCATCTCCTGTAGATTACTGCCATATGCTTTATTGCTATGTTGGAGTGCTGTAGCATTGCTACTTGTTGCATTCTAAGTGCTATCATGCTGTTAATCACAGATTCGTGTCATTCTTGTTTTGCTTGCCATTTGCAAACCGTGCATCCGTTTCCGGTGATCTTTATATCGATTTCGACCGAAATCATCTCATCTTTCCAGTGGCATGCTTGGTTTGCCAAGTTACTGCCTTGTTCATCATTTTTCCTTCCGGAGCACGCACATGCATCGCATATCATATCTTGCATATCATACATGTTTTGCATCATGTTACTTGTGCATTCCCGTGATTGATTGTGGTTCCGTTGCTTGTGTTCTTGTGTTGGGTAGAGCCGGGAGACGAGTTCATGAACGAGGAACCTGTTGAGTACGCTTACGAGGATCAAGCCCTCGACAACTCTGAGAACCTTGCAGGCAAGATGACCACCCCTCGAAATCACTTCTATCTTTTCTTTGCTAGTTGTTCATTCTATTGCCATGTTGTGCTACCTACCATTTGCTATATCATGCCTCCCATATTGCCATGTCAAGCCTCTAACCATCCTTTCCTAGCAAACTGTTGTTTGGCTAAGTTAACGCTTTTGCTCAGCCCTTCTTATAGCGTTGCTAGTTGCAGGTGAAGTTG
Organism: Triticum aestivum; assembly: GCF_018294505.1. Lineage (NCBI taxonomy): Eukaryota > Viridiplantae > Streptophyta > Magnoliopsida > Poales > Poaceae > Triticum > Triticum aestivum. Next base: position 547 of record NW_025254772.1, on the reverse strand, counting down.
AAGTTGGTTCCATGTTGGAACATGGATATGTTGGAATATCACAATATCTCTTATTTTAATTAATGCATCTATATATTTGGTAAAGGGTGGAAGGCTCGGCCTTATGCCTGGTGTTTTGTTCCACTCTTGCCGCCCTAGTTTCTGTCTTACCGGTATTATGTTCCTTGAGTTTGTGTTCCTTACGCGGTTGGGTGATTTATGGGACCCCCTTGACAGTTCGCCTTGAATAAAACTCCTCCAGGAAGGCCCAACTTTGGTTTTACCTTTTGCCACCTAAGCCTTTTCCCCCGGGTTTTCGCGAGCCCGAGGGTCATCTTATTTAACCCCCCCCCCCCCGGGCCAGTGCTCCTTCGAGTGTTGGTCCGAACTGAGTAGACTGCGGGGCCCCCTCGTGGAAACTCGAGGTATGGTTTTACTCGTAGGATGTCTCATCCGGTGTGCCCTGAGAACGAGATATGTGCAGCTCCTATCGGGATTTGTCGGCGCATCGGGCGGCTTTGCTGGTCTTGTTTCACCATTGTCGAAATGTCTTGTAAACCGGGATTCC
>NW_025254771.1:0-1924 GCF_018294505.1 Triticum aestivum | reverse complement strand
TATATGCTTTCCAGAAATTCTACGTCATTTCTGATCAACAATATGTCAACAACATATACTCATCAGAAATTCTATAGTGCTCCCACTCACTTCTTTGGAAATACAAGTTTCTCATAAACTTTGTACAAACCCAAAATCTTTGATCATCTCATCAAAGCGTACATTCCAACTCCGAGATGCTTACTCCAGTCCTTAGAAGGATCGCTGGAGCTAGCATACCTTTTAGCATCCTTAGGATCGACAAAACTTTTCTGATTGTATTGCATACAACCTTTCCTTACGAAAACTAGTAAGGAAACTTGTCTTGACATCCATCTGCCAGATTTCATAAATGCAGCTAATGCTAACATGATTCCGACGGACTTTAAGCATCGCTACGAGTGAGAAAATCTCATCGTAGTCAACTCCTTGAACTTGTCGGAAAACACTTTGCCACAAGTCGAGCTTCATAGATGGTGACATTACCATCCACGTCCGTCTTCTTCTTAAAAGATCCATTTATCTCAATGGATTGTCGATCATCGGGCAAGTCCATCAAAGTCCATGCTTTGTTCTGATATATGGATACTATCTCGGATTTCATGGCTTCTAACCATTTGTCGGAATTTGGGCCCACCATCGCTTCTCCATAGCTCGTAGGTTCATTGTTGTCTAGCAACATGACCTTCAAGACAGGATCACCTTACCACTCCGAAGTAGTACGTGTCCTTGTCGTCCTACGAGGTTCGGTAGTGACTTGATCCGAAGCTTCATGATCACTATCATAAGCTTCCACTTCAATTGGTGTAGGTGCCACAAGAACAACTTCCTGTGCCCTGCCACACACTAGTTGAAGAGACGGTTCAATAACCTCATCAAGTTTCCACCATCCTCCCACTCAATTCTTTCGAGAGAAACCTTTCCTCGAGAAAGGACCTGATTCAAGAAACAATCCTTCATTGCTTTTGGATCTGAGACAGGAGGTATACCCAACTGTTTTGGGTGTCCTATGAAGATGCATTTTATCCGCTTTGGGTTCGAGCTTAATCCTGAAACTTTTTCACATAAGCGTCGCAGCCCCAAACCTTTAAGAAACGACAACTTAGGTTTCTCTAAACCATAATTCATACGGTGTCATCTCATCGGAATTACGTGGTGCCCTATTTAAAGTGAATGTGGTTGTCTCTAATGCCTAACCCATGAACGACAGTGGTAATTCGATAAGAGACATCATGGTACGCACCATATCCAATAGGGTGCAACTATGATGTTCGGACACACCATCGCACTATGGTGTTCCAGGCGGTATTAATTATGAAACAATTTCCACAATGTCTTAATTGTGTGCCAAAACTCGTAACTCAGATATTCATCTCTATGATCATATCATAGACATTTTATCCTCTTGTCACAATGATCTTCTACTTCACTCTGAAATTATTTGAACCATTCAATAATTCAGACTTGTGTTTCATCAAGTAAATATTCTCAACATCTACTCGAATCATCTGTGAAGTAAGAACATAACGATATTCACTGCATGCCTCAGCATTTATTGGACTGCACACATCAAAATGTGTTACTTCCAACAAGTTGCTATCTTGTTCCATCTTATTGAAACCGAGGCTTTTCAGTCATCTTGCCCATGTGGTATGATTTGCATATCTCAAGTGATTCAAAATCAAGTGAGTCCGAACGATCCATTTGCATGGAGTTTCTTCATGCATACACACCAATAGACATGGTTCGCATGTCTCAAACTTTTCAAAACGAGTGAGTCCAAAGATCCATCAACATGGAGCTTCTTCATGCGTTTTATACCATTATGACTTACATGGCAGTGCCACAAGTAAGTGGTACTATCATTACTATCTTATATCTTTTGGCATGAAAATGTGTATCACTACGACCGAGATTCAATAAACCATTCCTTTAGGTTTAATAC
>NW_025254770.1:0-1924 GCF_018294505.1 Triticum aestivum | reverse complement strand
ATACATTATGCATTCAAATACTATAAACATGTAAGACTAACTCAATGCACAAATAACATTTCAAGTAGGCCTTGCCTCGTACGGCTCATCATCACTAGCATATGGGTCCTCGAACCCAATCATGTCTAACTTCCTCTTCTTGCCCTCCAGATCCTCCTTCTGCTATATTTTGAAGTAATTAAGCACATCAATTACAAGGACTAGAATTGCAGTTCAAAGAATGTCATCACAAACAAAATTGTGAATTTGAACTACATAGCTATGTTGCAAGGGACCAATATTGCCAATATATTTGTTAATGCAACAACAAATTAATATGAAACCTACAACTATTTCATAGACTATAAATTAAGCTATATAGATACTAAACAGTAGGGTTATCAACATACAAGTTCATTGATATCTACATACAAATAAATGCTTTCCTTATAAATACAGAATCTAAGCAAGCAATCAACAAATAAATTATTTCCTTATAAATACAGAATCTAAGCAATCAATCAACAAATAAATGCTTTCCTTCATATATGCTAATGAAAATCCATGTTGCATTCTTGACATTGCCTGGATTAACCCAACACTTCTCTTTTGTGTGTGTCCAAGTTATGAGGTTCAAACCGATCCAATGTTAACTACTATACATCAAATAAGGAACCCTAAATGGATAAAAATATGTCTTCATGCAATTGTAAATGTTTTGGTCAAGACAGTAATCTTTGTTTGCTCAAAAGAACATCAAGGCCTAGCAAAAAAAGCCTACACAGTTAATTACTTGGGGACATACAAATCCAGATGTCACTTTTGAACATGCATATGTAGGTATAAATCAATAGTCATTCCTCTCTTTTTTGCAAGAAACCACCCACTGCAAATTTATTCACCACTGAAATAGCAGTTTTTGATAGACAATGCAAATAGGACCTTTATATATAACTTGAGGAAGTTTTATCTTCACCGTGGATTTTTAGTAAGCACATAACCTAAAAGATGAGATATAAGTGCAAATTTTACTACAATGCAATTTTTAAACACACATTTAGAGATGTAGAAACTATTTTTTTATATTAACAAGAGCTAGCCATAGCTATAATCTATGATGAATCCAGTACAAATAACCCTAACTCATACATTTAATTAAAATATTAACTCTTACTTCTACTGCATCATTCAGTCACACAATTTAATTACATACATCACTGGCTTTAAATGAATCCAATACAAAGGCCCAACTGAGAGCAAGAGCAACTCAGACAAACACATCTCCAAACAGCGGAGACCCAGCATCAATTCAAACAGAAAGTAACGACAAAAGGACAAATGCCTTAACCTAACCCCACTATAGCAATGGTAATAATAAACTTCCACTCAAAAATGCTTATGTGAAAAGAATGATCATTCCAGGAGTGGAAATAAGCAACATTGCAGTGTTAACCATTAAAATCCAAGGCCAAAAGAATGCACTAGTTCATCTCTTAATCTCTAAAGTTTGAATTGATGCATCAATCATAGAATCTATACAACAAACAATTATACTATATATGAATCAATCACAGAACCTATACAACAAAAAATTATACTATAGATGAATCTTGTATCATCTAAATCAATTAATCTCTGAAGTACTTCATTTACTTTATGAATCAATCACAGAATCGGAATTAATGCATTCCAATTCCATTATGTTTCCATCCAGTAGCATTGAACTACAGATCAAATCAAATAATCATATATGTCTGCAGCATTGAACTACAGATCTACTAATCATATATGGTCTATCTGTCCTTAAATTTCCTCCTAAACAAGGTGTTCAACCTCATACTAATTAAAATCTAACAAGCAAAAATTCCACTACTAATCTAATAAACATCTGAAAAAACCCCATCCCTCAATCCGGCTACCTCTAACCTAATCTAATAATCATGTG
>NW_025254769.1:0-1924 GCF_018294505.1 Triticum aestivum | reverse complement strand
GGGGAATTTCGTGGCCCTTGGTGGAGGGGTCCGAAATCAACCCTATCTCTTGTTTCCCCACACATACGGACTCTAAAAATAGCCTATACTTATGTATTTCGAAATTACATGGGCCTGGCCCAATAAAAAGGTGATGCAGCACCTATAATAGCCTCGGGACGAAATTTATGAAGTGGCATCTTGTATATTTCGTCCAAGGCTTCATGCACCCATTATGGTGGCTTCAAAGTCCTGAAATCATCACTTGTAACTCCGTTCTTGTTCCCCTTGCGCATGGCATCATCTCCATGCTTGTTCTTGCTCCAATGTTCATCCTTCTCCAAGCTAGGCCCTTCATTTGTAAGCAAAACAAATGTATCCAATTTAGGCAGCATCATATTCTCATGAACATTAGAATCATTACCAAGAAACGAAAGTACCTGATAATTTAATTGGCGTGCGCGAGCTCTAGTAATTGGTCCCGTATATGTAGTAGTAGGGGCTGTGGGTCTAACAATGGTATTGATGTCCTCATCACCGGTGGCTCAGGAAGAGCCGGATGTCCGGGCCTCTGGCCGGATGTCCGGGCTGACGATGTTCAGCCTCGGGAGCGTTCTGTGATGGACGCCGGATTTCCGGGCTGTGGCCGGATGTCCGGGCTTGCGTGAAGGGCCGGATGTCCGGGCTGGGGCCGGATGTCCGGGGCCTGTAGCAGCTGCCTCTTCTTCCTTCTCCTCTTCCATGCTTGGCCTTTGTCCTTTGATTCTCCATGGTCATCTTGGTTGTACCTGAGTATAGGCAAGGTCCATGCATGAGGTAGCAACCATGTCTCACACGAATGGGAAGGGGAAGCATTTAGGAACGGGTTCACCTTGTGTCCAATGGCGCATAGTCGAGGTCTCATCTTATGTATCCTTGGGGCTTGGAGAGTAGTCGGAGTGTACATGGGGATGAATGTGGGATGCTCCGCATCAAATATGCTTATAATCGTTCATTGCATTCTACTACTAAGATGTGCCCTTTTGAAGTTGTGTATGGTTTCCTACCTCGTGCACCTATTGATTTGTTGCCTCTTCCATCTTCGGAGAAGGTTAATTTTGATGCTAAACAATGTGCTGAATTGATTTTAAAAATGCATGAGTTAACTAAGGAAAACATTGAGCGTATGAATGCTAAATATAAACTTGCTGGAGATAAGGGTAGAAAACATGTTGTATTTGCACCTGGAGATCTTGTTTGGTTACATTTGCGTAAAGATAGATTTCCTGATTTGCGCAAATCAAAGGTAATGCCATGTGCTGATGGTCCCTTTAAGGTGTTAGAGAAAATAAATGATAATGCATGCAAACTTGAGCTGCCTGCAGATTTTGGGGTTAGTCCCACTTTTAACATTGCAGATTTGAAGCCTTATTTGGGTGAGGAAGATGAACTTCCGTCGAGGTCGACTTCATTTCAAGAAGGGGAGGATGATGAGGACATCAATACCACTGTTACACCCACAGCCCCTGCTGCTACACATACTGGACCAATTACTAGAGCTCGCGCACGCCAACTAAATTACCAGGTACTTTTGTTTCTTGGTAATGATTCTAATGTTCATGAGAATATGATGCTGCCTAAATTGGATACATTTGTTTTGCTTACAAATGAAGGGCCTAGCTTGGAGAAGGATGAACATTGGAGCAAGAGCAAGCATGGAGATGATGGCATGCGCAAGGGGAACAAGAACGGAGTTACAAGTGATGATTTCAGGACTTTGAAGCCACCGTAATGGGTGCATGAAGCCTTGGGCGAAATATACAAGATGCCACTTCATAAATTTCGTCTAGAGGCTATTCTAGGTGCTGCGTCACCTTATTATTGGGTGATGCGGAGCATCCCATGATCATCCCCATGGACGCATCTACATCCCCTACAACACCACCTAGACCTATGACTCGAGCAC
>NW_025254768.1:0-1924 GCF_018294505.1 Triticum aestivum | reverse complement strand
GCTGACCGTAGGGGTGGGCTGTGATGCGGTAGGCACGTGGCCGGGTAAACCGGGCACCCGTTTGGTGTCACGGAACCCTGTTCACATCGTTTGGGGCTGTGAGCGAAACTCCGGCCGGATCTCCTCATGGATGGAACCCGAATAGGCGATAAACCTGGACTAGAGACTTAGGTGTTTAGGTAGGCCGTGGCCGACACCCACGTTGGGCTTCCGCTTGAAGGTTGCCGAGTACATGTCGTGTAAACGGCGGTAAGTGGTGAGAGCGTGTGTGAAGAAGTACACCCCTGCAGGGTTAATATGATCTATTCGAATAGCCGTGTCCGCGGAAAAGGACTTCTGGGTTACTTATATCAGTTCATAGACAAGTGAAAGTGGATACTCTAAAATACGCAAGATAAGCGTGAGTGCTATGGATGGCGTTCTCGTAGGGAGACGGGAGCGGATCCATAGTGGTGTATTGATATGGTGAATATGTGGACTCATGTGCGCCACCTCAAAAGAGTCGCTTGCAGTCGTAGTCTAGGATAGCCACCGAGTCAAAGCTGGCTTGCTGCAGTTAAACCCCACCACCCCTTTGTTGATAATGATGCATATGTAGATAGTTCTGATGTAAGTCTTGCTGGGTACATTTGTACTCACGTTTGCCTATTTTATGTTTTTGCAGAGAGACTTTAGTCTCACTAGTATTTCTGCGTGGTCTTCGACGTTTAGCTTGTTACCTCAGCTACGATCTTGTGCCCTCGGCAGGATCTGATAGATAGTCGGGCTTCTCAGCCTTTTTCATTTATAGATGTCTGTACTCAGACATGATAGCTTCCGCTTGTGCTTTGATTGTATGCTCTGAGTGTTGGGTCATGAGACCCATGTTTGTAATATCTCGCTCCCCGGAGCCTATTGATTAAAATACTTGAGTTGTAGAGTCATGTTGTGATGCCATGTTGTATTTGCACATATCGAGCATATTGTGTGTATGTTATTGAAATGCTTGGTATGTGTGGGATCTGACCATCTAGTTGTTTATCTTTAGTAGCCTCTCTTACGGGGAAATGTCTCCTAGTGTTTCCACCGAGCCATGGTAGCTTGCTACTGCTCCGAAACACTTAGGCTGGCCGGCATGTGTCCTTCTTCGTTCCTGTGTCTGTCCCTTCGGGGAAATGTCACGCGATGAATACCGGAGTCCTGTTAGCCCGCTACAGCCCGGTTTACCGGAGTCCTGCTAGCCCAGTGCTACAGCCTGGATTCACTTGCTGATGACCGACACGTTCGATGCTGGGTCATGGATGCCTGTCCCTATAAGTCTGTGCCGCTTTGGGTTTACGACTAGCCATGTCAGCCCGGGCTCCTTATCATATGGATGCTAGCGACACTGTCATATACGTGTGCCAAAAGGCGCAAATGGTCCCGGGCAAAGGTAAGGCGACACCCGTGGGAATACCGTGCGTGAGGCCGCAAAGTGATATGAGGTGTTACATGCTAGATCGATGTGGCATTGAGTCGGGGTCCTGACAGCGTTGGTATCAGAGCTTGACTGCCTGTAGGTTTACCAAGCCAAACTGGTCGAAGTTGAGTCTAGAAATTCTTTAGTTATATAAGGGAATTGATTGTGGGATGGAACGTAAGGCTCTTTTTACTCCTTATACCTTATGCCTTCTGATCTGAGTCATCTTATCTTTCCTGCGGGGATTAAGAACTAGGCTATCTCTTCTTTCCATCAGGATCACGTGTTACTAATCCGTAGACTTATAAGATTGTTGGACTTAAGCCTCGTTTCAGTTCCTACTACTTCTGTATGTTAATTGTTGATCTCGAAACCTTGATATCGTGCTTCTGAGTGGTTATGCCACCATTTTGTGAATGTCTCAAATCTTTTCTGAGCATTTACAGCCGTTATGCTGTCCGAGTCATCCCAGATTTCTAAATAGTC
>NW_025254767.1:0-1924 GCF_018294505.1 Triticum aestivum | reverse complement strand
TCACACAAGAATGCTGTCATCATGCACAACCCCGATGACATGCCAAGCAATTGTTTCATACTTTAGTAATCTCAAACTTTATAAACCTTCACGCAATACATGAGCGTGAGCCATGGATATAGCACTATGGGTGGAATAGAATATAATGATGGGGGTTATGTGGAGAAGACAAAAAAGGAGAAAGTCTCACATCAACGAGGCTAATCAATGAGCTATGGAGATGCCCATCGATTGATGTTAATGCAAGGAGTAGGGATTGCCATGCAACAGATGCACTAGAGCTATAAATGTATGAAAGCTCAACAAAAGAAACTAATTGGGTGTGCATCCAACTTGCTTGCTCCCGAAGACCTAGGGCACTTGAGGAGGCCCATTGTTGGAATATACAAGCCAAGTTCTATAATGAAAAATTCCCACTAGTATATGAAAGTGACAAAACGAGAGACTCTCTATCATGAAGATTATGGTGCTACTTTGAAGCACAAGTGTGGTAAAGGATAGTAACATTGTCCCTTCTCTCTTCTTCTCTCTTTTTTTTGGGCCTTCTCTTTTTTATGGCCTTTCTCTCTTTTTTTATTCCTCACTTGGGACAATGCTCTAGAAAATGATGATCATCCCACTTCTATTTATTTACAACTCAATGATTACAACTCGATCCTAGAACAAAGTATGACTCTATATGAATGCCTCCGGCGGTGTACCGGGATATGCAATGAACTATGAGTGACATGTATGAAAGAATTATGAACGGTGGCTTTGCCACAAATACTATGTCAACTACATGATCATGCAAAGCAATATGACAATGATGAACTTGTCATGATAAACGGAATGGTGGAAAGTTGCATGGCAATATATCTCGGAATGGCTATGGAAATGCCATAATAGGTAGGTATGGTCGCTGTTTTGAGGAAGATATAAGGAGGTTTATGTGTGGAAGAGCGTATCGTATCACGGGGTTTGGATGCACCGGCGAGGTTTGCACCAACTCTCAATGTGAGAAAGGGCAATGCACGGTACCGAAGAGGCTAGCAATGATGGAAAGGTGAGAGTGCGTATAATCCATGGACTCAACATTAGTCATAAAGAACTCACATACTTATTGCAAAAATCTACAAGTCATCAAAAACCAAGCACTACGCACATGCTCCTAGGGGGATAGATTGGTAGGAAAAGACCATCGCTCGTCCCCGACCGCCACTCATAAGGAGGACAATCAAAGAACACCTCATGTTTCAAATTTGTTACATAACGTTTACCATACGTGCGTGCTACGGGACTTGCAAACTTCAACACAAGTATTTCTCAAATTCACAACTACTCAACTAGCACAACTTTAATATCACTACCTCAATGTCTCAAAACAATCATCAAGCATCAAACTTCTCTTAGTATTCAACACACTCATAATAAAGTTTTTTACTAATCTTGAATACCTAGCATATTAGGTTTATTTAATAAAATTACCATGCTGTTTAAGACTCTCAAAATAATCTAAGTGAAGCATGAGAGATCAATAGTTTCTATAAAACAAATCCACCACCGCGCTCTAAAAGATATAAGTGAAGTACTAGAGCAAAACTATATAACTCAAAAGATATAAGTGAAGCACATAGAGTATGCTAATAATTTTCAAATCATGTGTGTCTCTCTAAAAAGGTGTGTACAGCAAAGATGATTGTGGTAAACTAAAAAGCAAAGACTCAAATCATACAAGACGCTACAAGCCAAAAACATATCATGTGGTGAATAAAAATATAGCTCCAAGTAAAGTTACCGATGGAAGTAGATGAAAGAGGGGACGCCTTCCGGGGCATCCCCAAGCTTTGGATTTTTGGTGTCCTTAGATTATCTTGGGGGTGCCATGGGCATCCCCAAGCTTAGGCTCTTGCCACTCCTTGTTCCATAATCCATCAAATCTTTT
>NW_025254766.1:0-1924 GCF_018294505.1 Triticum aestivum | reverse complement strand
GAGGCTTCGTGAGTTAAATTGCAGATCCGTTAGTTCATCATGCACTTTTGTCATTTTTGCCATGTTTAATTCGTGCATGATATGCCTGTGCCCCTTTGGGATGAATTGTTAAGCATTTTGTCTTCTTTCCAGAGGTGCCACCCATGCATTTTTAGGATGTGTGTGTTGTCTTGTGCAAGCTTGCGAAGAGAGGTACCTGAGATTACTGATTTCAGAGACTTAGTGATTTTCACTAAGTCTGGGATATTTTAGTTCGTGATGCTATATGTCCAGCTTGTTTCCTAGTGATCCGTGCCTCTTTTGAGGATGATCAGTAAGGGAGTTTTGATAATTATGTTATGCTCTTTCCATCCATGTCTTTGTTTGCATATGTGGAGTGCTCTAGGTTGACTCAATCGAGCTCAACTTTTGCTTCGTTGTTAATCCGGGCAGATCGTCAACTTGTTTGCGATTTTGCCGATGCTACCGTTAGTGTTCCATGCATGCTATGCCTTCGTTCTTGCCATGTGTAGCTAGCACTTTGTGCCTTCTTGCTGGTTATATGCTTTCCTTGCCATGACTTGCACCGTAGTGAGTGCATCGAGCTCGTTTACATGCCTTCGTGAGTTATATTTCAGCGTGTCTCAGTTTTCACTAAGTCTGAAAACTGATTGTGTTCGAGCTATGTTCGTGAGCTCGGTAGAGTATTTTGTGAACCCTTTTGGCCCCAGGTCACTTTGGGTGTTTTGTTAATCTTGTTGAGTAGCTCCATGCCATGTTCTTACTTGTCATGTTCAGGTTTTCTATCATGTTGTTTTGCTGCTCCGAAGAGAGCATCGTGATCTGAAATTTCAGACTAGTGTTAATTTCACTAAGTCTGAAATCTGTTTTGCATTTGCGTTTTAGCCATGCTTGTTTGAACCTCTTAATGGATGAATTTGCCTATGGCTCAGTGCTAGTGTTTTGTCAACCATCTTGTGTACATCACTGCCATGTATTTTGTTTTCATGTTTGGTGGCTGTAGCATGTGCATTTCATTGCATTTAGATGCCTACTTGCTGTAAATCGCATACCGGTGTCATATCTTAAAACGCTCGCCATTTCCAAACCGTAGCTCCGATTCCAATGATCTTTATATCGTTTTCAAGCGACTTCATCCCCTCTATCCAGTGGCACACTTGGTTTTCCAAGTTGATGCCAGGTTCATGCATTTCCTGTCATATCTTGCATTTTGCATCCCGCATCGCATCCCGCATAGCATATCGTCATTTCATCATATTGCTTGGTCTTGCCGTGGTTGATTGTATCCTTGTTGCTTGTTTGTCTTGTTGGGTAGAGCCGGGAGACGAGTTCGCTACCGAGGAGCCCGTTGAGTTTGCTTGCGAGGATCCAGTCAACTCTGACAACTGTGCAGGCAAGATGATCATACCCTCGAAATCACTACTATCTTTGCTATGCTAGTTTGCTCGCTCTTTTGCTATGCCAATGCTACGATGCCTACCATTTGCTTGTCAGCCTCCCAAATTGCCATGTCAAACCTCTAACCCACCATGTCCTAGCAAACCATTGATTGGCTATGTTACCGCTTTGCTTAGCCCCTCTTATAGCGTTGTTAGTTGCAGGTGAAGATTGAAGTTTGTTCCTTGTTGGAACATGGAGATGTTGTTCCTTGTTGGAACATGTTTACTTGTTGGGATATCACAATATATCTTACTTAATTAATGCATCTATATACTTGGTAAAGGGTGGAAGGCTCGGCCTTATGCCTGGTGTTTTGTTCCACTCTTGCCGCCCTAGTTTCCGTCATATCGGTGTTATGTTCCCGGATTTTGCGTTCCTTACACGGTTGGGCTATTATGGGAACCCCTTGACAGTTCGTCTTAAGTAAAGCTCTTCCAGCAATGCCCAACATTGGTTTTACCATTTGCCACCTAGCCTTTTCTTT
>NW_025254765.1:0-1924 GCF_018294505.1 Triticum aestivum | reverse complement strand
GAGGGGGAGAATTTCGTGGCCCTTGGTGGAGGGGTCCGAAATCAACCCTATCTCTTGTTTCCCCACACATACGGACTCTAAAAATAGCCTATACTTATGTATTTCGAAATTACATGGGCCTGGCCCAATAATAAGGTGACGCAGCACCTAAAATAGCCTCGGGACGAAATTTATGAAGTGGCGTCTTGTATATTTCGTCCAAGGCTTCATGCACCCATTATGGTGGCTTCAAAGTCCTGAAATCATCACTTGTAACTCCGTTCTTGTTTCCCTTGCGCATGCCATCATCTCCATGCTTGTTCTTGCTCCAATGTTCATCCTTCTCCAAGCTAGGCCCTTCATTTGTAAGCAAAACAAATGTATCCAATTTAGGTAGCATCATATTCTCATGAACATTAGAATCATTACCAAGAAACGAAAGTACCTGGTAATTTAGTTGGCGTGCACGAGCTCTAGTAATTGGTCCAGTATGTATAGCAGCAGGGGTTGTGGGTGTAACAATTGTATTGATGTCCTCATCATTTGGTGTTGTGAATGATTCCTATGCTTACCATAGACCTTTCATTGAGCAATTTGCCCATGCTTGCTATGATCTTGAGGTAGATGCTTATTCTCTTGTTACACATATTTGCATCACTACCTCACATTTACATGCTTGTCCCAATGATATCTTTGATTGTGCTCAATTTATGTGCTTGCATACCATGTCACAATCCTTTGTCAAACCATATGCTTTGCATGATGACGACACTTGTTGGGTGAATCACCACTTGAATGCTTGGTTTTGCACTAATGCTGATGAGGACATGAATACCTTGGATACGACCAAAATTATTGCATACATGCATATTTGTCAGGTGATTTCTAATGCAAACTATTCAATAATCTATTTATGTTATCCAGAACAAAAATACTTCCCACACTTTTGTGTTTTATCTAATTGCAGGTGTATGGGATATTTGTACAATCCACATATGAAGATACGGGAAAAGGAGAAGTTTAGGTTGTGATAGAGGCAAAGGTGTCCCGTCTTTCGATGAGATGATGGATATCGCTTTGGTGGAAGTCGACTTTGACGATCCGACTACGAACGTGCGAGGACGTCGCGCCTTAGCAATCGCTAAAAGAACTCCGAGAGGTTATTGACCACGCCGGAGCACGATCAACCTGACCACGAGGGTCTATTTCCTGCGAGCAAACGAAGAACAAGCAAGAAACTAAGATTGCAATCTGGATATTGCGAATATAAGATGAAAGCTTTATTGATCAAGGTGGGGTTCTGTGACGCCTTTGTCTGGTCGTTGAACACAAACGAAGTACGCGAAGTTGCTGCTATGGCGAACTTTTAATCTAAACAAAACCCAAAGTCTAAACGATGCCCTAAGGGCTGTATATATGGAGGAAGAGGGGGGAATTTCGTGGCCCTTGGTGGAGGGGTCCGAAATCAACCCTATCTCTTGTTTCCCCACACATACGGACTCTAAAAATAGCCTATACTTATGTATTTCGAAATTACATGGGCCTGGCCCAATAATAAGGTGACGCAGCACCTAAAATAGCCTCGGGACGAAATTTATGAAGTGGCATCTTGTATATTTCGTCCAAGGCTTCATGCACCCATTATGGTGGCTTCAAAGTCCTGAAATCATCACTTGTAACTCCGTTCTTGTTGCCCTTGCGCATGCCATCATCTCCATGCTTGTTCTTGCTCCAATGTTCATCCTTCTCCAAGCTAGGCCCTTCATTTGTAAGCAAAACAAATGTATCCAATTTAGGCAGCATCATATTCTCATGAACATTAGAATCATTACCAAGAAACGAAAGTACCTGGTAATTTAGTTGGCGTGCACGAGCTCTAGTAATTGGTCCAGTATGTATAGCAGCAGGGGCTGTGGGTGTAACAATTGTATTGATGTCCTCATCA
>NW_025254764.1:0-1924 GCF_018294505.1 Triticum aestivum | reverse complement strand
TCGTGTTCATCGCGGGATCCGCTCCAATCGTGAAAGATCGGGCATCTAGGGTTATACCCTACATCATCTTGGTATCACGAGCCACGTTGATCACGAATTTGGAGCCCCTACCCCCATTTTCTAGCCTTCTTTTACTTGATTTCGTCCTAAATTCAAAAATCCCCACTAAAAATAGCCCCAATTTTTTTTGTGATTTGTTGGTAGATGATGTTTTGTTGATTTTGATCCATAGATTTGCTTGGTTTCGAATGGATCTAGCATCTCCCAAAGTTTCCCCACCTTCCATCCATGAAATCTCATCAATTTTGACCCGAAAATCATCAATTGTCGCCCCAAAATTTCGTCCCCGAGAGGAAATCCCGAGCAGTTTGACCTGCCCGGATCATCCGAAAGTGCTCCCGGATCATCCGGATTCACCCGTATCAGCTGGACCATCTCCCGGATGTCCGGACACCCCACACGACAGAAATCTGGTTGACGAACCCGGATCATCCGGACCTACTCCCGGATGTCTAGGTAACCCTAAAACTGATTGTGCTGAAATTTTGCTTTGGCCATAACTAATTCATCTGGAGTCCGTTTTTGACGTTCTTTAGCTCGTTGTGAAGCTATTGACATCCCCCATCCCACAAAAATACTTCCAATATCATTTGACTCCATCAAATTTTTGGAACTTTGGCATCTTTGCCTAGGGCCACCACCATATCATCCGCATTACCACCACCGACTTCCGCAACCTAACCCATTTTATTCCCCATTGCATTAGTGGTTGCTTGAGTAGTGATTTGAGTCTCCTAAGGTGTGTCGGCTATTTAGGGATAGTTGCTACTTCATCAGACACCACCACACCTTCTGCATAACCTTGCCTGTCGTGGTAATATCATGGCAGATCCCAGGGGGTGGCTAATCATGGATGGGACCAGAAGTACGTCGTTGGGTCCTAAAAGCGGGGGTGAGCACAAGCTCGGTCAAACACGACGGACACGAGATGTACCCAGGTTCAGGGCTCTCCTAAGAGATAAAACCCCTATTCCTACTCTGCGGGGTCTCCGCATGATCACTATATCACAAGGTATACAATGGTACTCCTAGAGCTACTTGGCTAGAGGAGGAAGAAGGGCAAGGCTAGCTCTCTTCTCCCCTAGCCATGGTGTGTGGAACGGTGTCGGAACTAAGGTTGGAACCCTTTGCATGGGTGTGGCCTGGGGGTTTTATAGGCCAACCCCCCAAGGGTACAATGGTAATATAGCCAGCTGGTACGTCTCGGCTGTTAGTGTCTATGGAGGTTGGGTTCTCCGCCGACTGCTGGGGCCCGCCTCGGGTGGGCCTTGCCGGCTACCGAGGAACCGGCCGACAGGTGGGGCCGCTGCCTATGGGCCCCATTGACGGCTCTCCACTGTTGCGTCGTCCGTGCTGACGGAGGCCGTGCCGGGCGCTCCATGGCTACAGTGCCGCGCCGGGCGGGTCGGCGGCCGCCTGGCGGTGCTTACTGAAGCCATGCGATCCGGAATTCAGGGGAGGCATGGCGTACTGTGGCCATGCCCCAGCTTGTCGCTTGGTCAGGCTCAGACTTCGAGGGAGCGGGCGGGCCGCCTGCTAGGAGCCGGCCCGTACCTTGCCTCCTTCTAGAGCATGCCTTCTTCTGGAGCGCGCCGCCTTCTGGAGCACGCCAGCCGGCTCTGGAAGCCGGTCGTGGGACCTGCCGGCCTGAGGGGCGCGGCTTGCCCCGATGTCTTGAAATGTTGTTAAGTGTAGATGAGGCTACCCGGGGTCTATCCCCCCGACAGTAGTCCTCGAAGCTGGTGAGGTCCTACGGCTGGCGGCCGAAGGGCCTTAGCAGTTTCCCCTTCGAGGGATCTTCCACCTTCTACTATGGCCGATTGGGACGAGCATGGTGCCAGGAGTCGGCCGCGGCTGCGGCTGC
>NW_025254763.1:0-1924 GCF_018294505.1 Triticum aestivum | reverse complement strand
CGACACGTAAATGCACCTTGGGGTTCAACAACTATGGAAATTGCTACAGGCCCCAAAACGGTCAGTAATAGTCCATGAAACGGGTCACAATCAACAAAAACCGAGAGTGTTGATGACCCACACGTAGACGTACCCCGGGGTTCGTCAATCATGCAAATCACTTCGAGACCCCAAAACCGAGTAACAGTCCAAGAAACGGGTCAGAATCGGCCCACACTGCGAGTCTGGACGACCAACACGTACGCACTCCTGGGATTCGACAACCATGGAAATCGCTCTGGGACTCCAAAATGTTGATTAATAGTCCATGAAACGGGTCAGAATCGACAAAAACCGTGAGTCTTGATGACCGACACGTAGTCGCACCCCCGGGGTTCGTTAATCGTGGAAATCACTATGGGACCCCAAACAGTGAGTAATAGTCCACTAAACGGGCCAGAATCGGCCAAAAGTGCGAGTGTTGATGACCGACACGTAAGTGCACCTTGGAGCTCAACAACTACGGAAATCGCTATGGGACCCCAAAACGCTGAGTAATTGTCCACGAAACGGGTCAGAAACGATAAAAAACAAGAGTGTATATAACCGACACAATGACGCACCCCGGGGTTCGTCAATCATCAAAATCACTCCGGGACTCCAAAATAGTGAGTAATAGTCCATGAAATGGGCCAGAATCAGCCATAACTGCGATTGTTGATGACCGACAGGTAAGTGCACCTTAGGGTTCAGTAACTATGGAAATCACTATGGGACCCCAAAACGGTGAGTAATAGTCCACGAAACGGGTCACAATCGACCAAAAACGCGAGTGTTGATGACCGACACGTAAATGCACCTTGGGGTTCAACAACTATGGAAATTGCTACAGGCCCCAAAACGGTCAGTAATAGTCCATGAAACGGGCCAGAATCGGCCAAAACTGCGATTGTTGATGACCGACAGGTAAGTGCACCTTGGAGTTCAGTAACTATGGAAATCACGATGGGACCCCAAAACGGTGAGTAATAGTCCATGAAACGGGTCACAATCGGCCAAAAACGCGTGTGTCGATGACCGACACGTAAATGCACCTTGGGGTTCAACAACTATGGAAATTGCTACAGGCCCCAAAACGGTCAGTAATAGTCCATGAAACGGGTCACAATCAACAAAAACCGAGAGTGTTGATGACCCACACGTAGACGTACCCCGGGGTTTGTCAATCATGCAAATCACTTCGAGATCCCAAAACCGAGTAACAGTCCAAGAAACGGGTCAGAATCGGCCCACACTGCGAGTCTGGACGACCAACACGTACGCACTCCTGGGATTCGACAACCATGGAAATCGCTCTGGGACTCCAAAATGTTGATTAATAGTCCATGAAACGGGTCAGAATCGACAAAAACCGTGAGTCTTGATGACCGACACGTAGTCGCACCCCCGGGGTTCGTTAATCGTGGAAATCACTATGGGACCCCAAACAGTGAGTAATAGTCCACTAAACGGGCCAGAATCGGCCAAAAGTGCGAGTCTTGATGACCGACACGTAAATGCACCTTGGGGTTCAACAACTATGGAAATTGCTACAGGCCCCAAAACGGTCAGTAATAGTCCATGAAACGGGCCAGAATCGGCCAAAACTGCGATTGTTGATGACCGACAGGTAAGTGCACCTTGGAGTTCAGTAACTATGGAAATCACGATGGGACCCCAAAACGGTGAGTAATAGTCCATGAAACGGGTCACAATCGGCCAAAAACGCGTGTGTCGATGACCGACACGTAAATGCACCTTGGGGTTCAACAACTATGGAAATTGCTACAGGCCCCAAAACGGTCAGTAATAGTCCATGAAACGGGTCACAATCAACAAAAACCGAGAGTGTTGATGACCCACACGTAGACGTACCCCGGGGTTCGTCAATCATGCAAATCACTTC
>NW_025254762.1:0-1924 GCF_018294505.1 Triticum aestivum | reverse complement strand
GGGAGGAAAGTAGAACTTGATGAGGTAATTGTACCTTCTCCCTTATTGGAAAGTAGTGCATCACAGAAATCAGTTCCAGTGATTCCTACACCAATTAGTGAGGAAGTTAATGATGATGATCATGAAACTTCAGATCAAGTTACTACCAAACCTCGTAGGTCTTCCAGAGTAAGATCCGCACCAGAGTGGTACGGTAATCATGTTCTGGAAGTCATGTTACTAGACCATGATGAACCTACAAACTATGAGGAAGCGATGATGAGCCCGGATTCCACGAAATGGCTTGAGGCCATAAAATCTGAGATATGATCCATGTATGAGAACAAAGTATGGACTTTGATTGACTTGCTTGATGATCAGCAAGCCATGTTAAATAAATGGATCTTCAAGAGGAAGACGGACATTGATAGTAGTGTTACTATCTACCAAGCTCGACTTGTTGCGAAATGTTTTCAACAAGTTAAAGGTGTTGAATACGATGAGATTTTCTCACTCGTATCGAAGCTTAAGTCTGTCTGAATCATGTTAGCAATTGCCACATTTTATGAAATCTGGCAAATGGATGTCAAAATTGCATTCCTTAATGGATTTATTAAAGAAGAGTTGTATATGATGCAACCAGAAAGTTTTTGTCAATCCTAAAGATGCTAACAAAGTGTGCAAGCTCCAGCAATCCATCAATGGACTGGTGCAAGCATCTCGGAGTTCGAATACACGCTTTGATGAGTTGATCAAAGCATATGTTTTTATACAGACTTTTGAAGAAGCCTGTATTTACAAGAAAGTGAGTGGGAGCTCTGTAGCATTTCTAATATTATATGTGGATGACATATTGTTAATTGGAAATGATATGGAAATTCTGGATAGCATGAAAGGATACTTGAATAAGAGTTTTTCAAAGCAAGACCTCGGTGAAGCTGCTTACACATTGAGCATCAAGATCTATATAGATAGATCAAGACGCTTGATAAGATTTTTCAATGAGTACATACCTTGATAAATTTTTGAAATAGTTCAAAATGGAACAGTCAAAGAAGGAGTTCTTTCCTGTGTTACAAGGTGTGAAGTTGAGTAAGACTCAATACCCGACCATTGCAGAAAATAGAAAGAGAATGAAAAGTCATTCCCTATGCCTCAGTCATAGGTTCTATAAAGTATGCTATGCTGTGAAACAGACCTATTGTATACCTTGCTCTGTGTTTGGCAAAGGAATACAATTTTGATCTAATAAGTAGATCACTGGACATGGGTCAAGAATATCCTTAGTGAGGACTAAGGAGACGTTTCTCGATTATGGAGGTGATAAAAGAGCCTGTCGTAAAAGTTACAATGATGCAAGCTTTTACACCAATCCAGATGATTCTAAGTCTCAATCTGAATACATATTGAAAGTGGGAGCAATTAGCTAGAGTAGCTCCGTGCAGAGCATTGTGGACATAGAATATTTGCGAAATAATACGGCTCTGAATATGACAGACCCGTTGACTAAGCTTCTCTCACGAGCAAAACATAATCATACCTTAGTACTCTTTTGGGTGTTAATCACATAGCGATGTGAACTAGATTATTGACTCTAGTAAACCCTTTGGGTGTTAATCACATAGCGATGTGAACTAGATTATTGACTCTAGTGAACCCTTTGGGTGTTGATCACATGATGATGTGAACTATGGGTATTAATCACATGCAGATGTGAATATTGGTGTTAAATCACATAGCGATGTGAACTAGATTATTGACTCTAGTGCAAGTGGGAGACTGAAGGAAATATGCCCTAGAGGCAATAATAAAGTTATTATTTATTTCCTTATTTCATGATAAATGTTTATTATTCATGCTAGAATTGTATTAACCGGAAACATAATACATGTGTGAATACATAGACAAACATAGTGTCACTAGTATGCCTCTACTTGACTAGCTC
>NW_025254761.1:0-1924 GCF_018294505.1 Triticum aestivum | reverse complement strand
AAGGAGCTTTAGTATCTCCTTTCTTACCACTTCTTTCATTTTGAGGATCTGTAATGGGTTTGGAATCTTTTTCCACTGTAATTTTGTGTTGGCATAATGTGGGACTAATGCCCTTGAGATCATCCAGAGCATATCCAATAGCTGCTCAGTGCTTCTTTAGTGTTTTCAATAATCTTTCTTCTTCTTGCTCTGAAAGGTTAGCACTAATAATAACAGGATATATTTCTTTTTCATTAAGATAAGCATACTTAAGTTTATCAGGTAATGGTTTGAGTTCAAACACGGGATCACCCTTGGGTGGAGGGGGATCCCCAAGAATTTCAACGGGAAGGTTATGTTTCAGCATAGGTTCCTGTTTGAGGAACACTTCATCTATTTCCCTTCTTTCCTTCATAAACACATCGTTTTCATGGTCTAGCAAATATTGTTCTAACGGATCAGTAGGAGGAACAGCAATGGAAGCAAGACCAATAATTTCATCCTTACTAGGTGGTTCCCTATCACGAGGTTGTCTACGAAACTTAGCAAAATTAAACTCATGAGACATACCATCTATGCCAACAGTGACAGTATCTTTTTCACAATCAATCTTAGCACTAGCTGTATTCAAGAAGGGTCTACCAAAAATAATGGGACAAAAATCATCTTGTGGGGAACCAAGAACAAGAAAATCAGTAGGGTATTTAACCTTCCCACACAAGACTTCAACATCTCTAACAATCCCAATAGGTTTAATGTTATCCCTATTAGCAAGCTTAATAGTAACATCAATGCCTTCTAATTGAACGGGTGCAATGTCGTGCATAATTTCTTTATATAGATCATAAGGTATCGCAGTAGCACTATCACCCATATCACATAAGCCATGATAACAATGATCTCCTATTTTAACAGAAATAACAGGCATGCCTACGACAGGTCTATGTATCTTAGTATCTGTTCTAGCAATATTAGCAGTTTCACCACAGAAATAAATAACATGCCCATCTAAATCATCATCCAAGAGATCTTTAACCATAGCAATACTAGGTTCAACATTGATTTGCTTAGGAGGTGTATAAGTCCTAGTATTACTCTTACGAACAACAGTCGAAGGTTTAGCATGATCCTTTATCCTAACAGGAAAAGGAGGTTTCTCAACATAAGAAGTAGGAACAATAGGATCACTATAGGTGATAGTCTTTTTGATAGAGGCGGAGGTGTCCCGTCTTTCGATGAGATGGTGGATTTCGCTTTGGTGGAAGTCGACTTTGACGATCCGACTACGAACGTGCGAGGACGTCGCGCCTTAGCAATCGCTAAACCAACTCCGAGAGGTTATTGACCACGCCGGAGCACGATCAACCTGACCACGAGGGTCTGTTTCCTGCGAGCAAACGAAGAACAAGCAAGAAACTAAGATTGCAATCTGGATATTGCGAATATAAGATGAAAGCTTTATTGATCAAGGTGGGGTTCTGTGACGCCTTTGTCTAGTCGTTGAACACAAACGAAGTACGCGAAGTTGCAGCTATGGCGAACTTTTAATCTAAAGAAAACCCCAGCAAAAAGCTACTAGATGGATCTACTTATATAGGAGCAAGGGGTGGTGGCCAAGGAGGTGGGAGGACGTCCCAAGGCAGCCTAAAACTAACCCTAGGTCGTACAAGGCTCATGGGCCCAAGTGGAGGTGATGCAACACCTTTGGCTTGTAGTTTGACTCGGATTCTGCTGCAACCTCAGATTGTTTCGTCCGTAACTCAACGCTCCGGACGAATTTGAAGGTGAATCCAATTGGGTTGGAAAGAGCACGAAATCTAGTTTCCAACAAAAAAAGAATCACCCAATTCGGAGTCCGTATGAAAAAGTTGTTGGCGTTTTGAGTCAGGTATGTCTGTGCAGTCCGAATCTAAATCCAGAACGTGAGAGACTTGGACTCTATCTT
>NW_025254760.1:0-1924 GCF_018294505.1 Triticum aestivum | reverse complement strand
CGACAGAGGACGCAGATATGTATCTGGCCACAAACTCCGAGGTGGAGAGCGCCATGAATCACCGGCGCCGGAGGGCCGTGCTTCGGAACAACATCTTTTCCGAAGCGGCTTTCAATGCCTTCAATTCGGCAGATGCATACGTCCGAGCTGCTCGATGAACCAGTACACCAAAGATATATGGGTAAGAATTTTTGACAAGTATATATAGCAGTAGCCCCTGGGACATGAAATAGTTGGGACAACTGTTTGAAGGATCAATTTATGTACAGGTCCTCGTGGACAAGAATGAACAATTGGCTTGGGAACTGGAGGCATGTAAGGACCAGCTGATGGACGCGGTTGCCAAGTTAGAGGAATCCCAGAAGGCCCCCTCTAGTAACATTTGTCTTAATTATGTGCTGATATACCAGTTTAGTAAATAGTTGGACTGGTTAGTCTAACAGAAAATTCTGCGGACAACCCCGGGGTGAATCTAGAGGGCGTGACGGATGACGACTCGCATCTCAAAAGACAGCTAAAGGCTGGCGAGCGCATCCTTACGCAAGTGACGCAAGAGAAGAACAAGCTACAAGATGCCAATATTCGGTTGGACGTGGAATTGAAGGACGTCCGCGCTCAACTGGCGGACTCCGTGAAGGAGAACAAAAGGCTTCGGTGCAACATCTATGGTGAGTGCTCAAACGAACTATATGATAGTTCGGCGAGGAAGTATTTTGAAATAAGTTTGCTTGTAGGACTGTTAACGGGTCGCCCTGAAGACGAGATGCCCTATCTGCAAGTGATTTACTGCAAGAACTGTCGCAGTTGCACGAGCCTGCTCGGCAGGTGATGCACGGTGATGACCCACAAGTATAGGGGATCTATCATAGTCCTTTCGATAAGTAAGAGTGTCGAACCCAACGAGATGGCCCAATCCTTTTTGTAGCAAAGGACAAGCCTGGACAAACTCTTATAATAGGAAAAGCGCTCCCGAGGACACATGTGAATATCGTCAACCTAGTTTTCATCACACTCATATGATTCGCATTCGGTACTTTGATAATTTGATATGTGGGTGGACCGGTGCTTGGGTACTGCCCTTACTTGGACAAGCATCCCACTTATGATTAACCTCTATTGCAAGAATCCGCAACTACAACAAAAGTATTAAGGTAAACCTAAACATAGCATGAAACATATGGATCCAAATTAGCCCCTTACGAAGCAACGCGTAAACTAGGGTTTAAGCTTCTGTCACTCTAGCAACCCATCATCTACTTATTACTTCCCAATGCCTTCCTCTAGGGCCAAATAATGGTGAAGTGTTATGTAGTCGACATTCACATAACACCACTAGAGGTTAGACAACATACATCTTATCAAAATATCAAACGAATACCAAATTCACATGACTACTAATAGCAAGACTTCTCCCTTGTCCTCAGGAAAAAAATGTAACTACTCACAAAGCATATTCATGTTCATAATCAGAGGGGCAATAATGTGCATATAGGATCTGAACATATGATCTTCCACCAACTAAACCAACTAGCATCAACTACAAGGAGTAATCAACACTACTAGCAACCTACTAGCACCAATCCCGGACTTGGAGACAAGAATTGGATACAAGAGATGAACTAGGGTTTGGAGATGAGATGGTGTTGGTGAAGATGTTGATGGAGGTTGCCCTCTCCCGATGAGAGGAGCGTTGGTGATGATGATGGTGATGATTTCCCCCTCCCGGAGGGAAGTGTCCCCGGCAGAACAGCTCTACCGGAGCCCTAGATTGGTGCCGCCAAGGTTCCACCTCGTGGCAGTGGAGTCTCGTCCCGAAAGGTTCTCCTCTATTTTTTCTCATCGAAAGACTTCATATGGGAGAAGATGGGCGTCGGAGAGACACCAGGGGGCCCACGAGGTAGGGGGGCGCGCCCAGGGGGGCGGG
>NW_025254759.1:0-1924 GCF_018294505.1 Triticum aestivum | reverse complement strand
TAGGAATTTCCATAATTATTAGAGGAATTACTAGGGAACGGTCTAGCATTAAAGTTTCCTCTATAAGCATTTTTCCAAAACTATTGCTACCAACAAAATTCACATCCATAGATTCATTATTATTCTCAATCAAGAAGACAAAGGCATATCATTGGGATCAAGAGGAGTATTTTTAGTAGCAAACATCTTCAGAAGTTCATCCATCTTTCGACTCAAAACATTGATTTCTTCTATAGCATGCACTTTTTTACTACAAGATCTTTCGGTGTGCCATTGAGAATAATTAGCCATAATATTATCAAGAAGTTTTGTAGCATCTCCTAACGTAATTTCCATAAACGTGCCCCGTGCGGCTGAATCTAAGAGATTTCTAGAAGCAAAGTTCAAACCGGCATAAATTTTTGTATGATCATCCATAAATTCAAACCATGTGTAGGGCAATTGCGAAGCATCAATTTCATTATTTCCCAAGATTGAGCAACATGCTCATGATCAAGTTGTTTAAAATTCATAATATCGTTCCTAAGAGTGATGATCTTAGCGGGAGGAAAATACTTAGAGATAAAAGCATCTTTGCACTTGTTCCAAGAATCAATACTATTTTTAGGCAAAGACGAAAACCAAACTTTAGCATGATCTCTAAGTGAAAATGGAAATAACTTCAATTTGACAATATTGTTATCCGTATCTTTCTTCTTTTTCATATCACACAAATCAACAAAATTGT
The DNA here is from genome assembly GCF_018294505.1 of Triticum aestivum. Classification (NCBI taxonomy): domain Eukaryota; kingdom Viridiplantae; phylum Streptophyta; class Magnoliopsida; order Poales; family Poaceae; genus Triticum; species Triticum aestivum. Next base: position 1,197 of record NW_025254759.1, on the reverse strand, counting down.
TTAGATGAGTAGCGGGATCTTCACTAGGAAGGTCGGCGAATTGATCTTTCAAAACAAGATTCAGCAAAGCGGTATTGATTTCACAAGACTCATCATTATTAAGAGGAGCAATCGGAGTACTAAGCAAGCAGAAAAACAACAAGCGAAAAAGAGAGGAGGAGATTGGGAAAGAGAGGGCAAATAAAACGACAAGGGTGAAGTGGGGGAGAGGAAAACGAGAGGCAAATGGAAAATAATGTAAATGCGAGGGAGATGGGTTTGTGATGGGTACTTGGTATGTCTTGACTTGAGCGAAGACCTCCCCGGCAACGGCGCTAGAAATCCTTCTTGCTACGTCTTGAGCTACAATACGTGCCTTGCAACCCTTTCTGTCACTGGGTAAGGACACCGCAAGATTGAACCCAAAGCTAAGCACTTCTCCCATGGCAAGAAAGACAAATCTAGTAGGCCAAACCAAACTGATAATTCGAAGAGACTTGCAAAGATAACTCAATCATACATAAAAGAATTCAGAGAAGATTCAAATATTATTCATAGATAAACTTGATCATAAACCCACAATTCATCGAATCTCGACAAACACACCGCAAAAAGAGTTTACATCAAATAGATCTCCACAAGAGAGGGGGAGAACATTGTATTGAGATCCAAAAAGAGAGAAGAATACATCTAGCTAATAACTATGGACCCGTAGGTCTGTGGTAAACTACTCACAACTCATCGGAGAGGCAAGGATGTTGATGTAGAAGCCCTCCATGGTCGATTCCCCCTCCGGCAGAATGCCGGCGAAGGCTCCAAGATGGGATTTCGCGGATACAGAAGGTTACGGTGGTGGAAATTGTGTTTCATCTTCCCCCTGGATGTTTTCGGGGTAAGTAGGCTTATATAGGAGGAAGAAGTACATCGGTGGACGCCTTGGAGCCCTCTTGGGTTTTGCCCCCTTCACGCCCGGAGTCCGGGAGGTCGCCTTGCAGCGCCTCCAGGACCACCTCCTCCTGGTTGGGCCCCTTTTGGGACTGCACCGCGGCGTCGTCTGCGTCATGAGGGGAGGAGGCGGTCGGAAGTGAAGTGCTATTCACATCCGACAAATCCAGGGAGCCGCTCGATGAAGCGGGGAGCTCGTCCTTGGGCGGGCTACATGGTTGTATTCGGCATTAGAAGACACTATGCGACAAATGAAAAATCATGAGTTATTCT
>NW_025254758.1:0-1924 GCF_018294505.1 Triticum aestivum | reverse complement strand
GGCGCGACACCTTGATCTCCATCGTAGCATCGTTGTCGTCTCGCCAATCTTATGCTTCCACGACTATCACTACCGTTTAGTAATAAAGTAAAGCATTACATCGCGATTGCATTGCATACAATAAAGCGACAACCATATGGCTCCTGCCAGTTGCCGATAACTCGGTTACAAAACATGATCATCTCATACAATAAAATTCAGCATCATGCTTTGACCATATCACATCACAACATGCCCTGCAAAAACAAGTTAGACGTCCTCTACTTTGTTGTTGCTTGTTTTACGTGGCTGCTACGGGCTTAAGTAAGAACCAATCTCACCTACGCATCAAAACCACAACGATAGTTTGTCAAATAGACTCCGTTTTAACCTTCGCAAGGACCGGGCGTAGCCATACTTGGTTCAACTAAAGTTGGAGAGACAGTCGCCCGCGAGCCATCTCTGTCCAAAGCACGTCGAGGGAACCGGTCTCGCGTAAGCGTACGCGTAAGGTTGGTCTGGGTCGTCTCATCCAACAATACCGCCGAACCAAAATATGACATGCTGGTAGGCAGTATGACTTGTATCGTCCACAACTCACTTGTGTTCTACTCGTGCATATAACATCAACATCAATAACCTAGGCTCGGATGCCACTGTTGGGTTTCGTAGTAATTTCAAAAAATTTCCTACGCACACGCAAGATCATGTGATGCATAGCAACGAGGGGAGAGTGTTGTCTACGTACCCAGCGCAGACCGACTGCGGAAGCGATGACACGACGTAGAGGAAGTAGTCGTACGTCTTCACGATCCAACCGATCAAGCACCGAAACTACGGCACCTCCGAGTTCGAGCACACGTTCAGCCCGATGACGATCCCCGGACTCCGATCTAGCAAAGTGTCGGGGAAGAGTTCCGTCAGCACGACGGCGTGGTGACGATCTTGATGTACTGCAGCAGCAGGGCTTCGCCTAAACTCCGCTACAGTATTATCGAGGTCTATGGTGGCAGGGGGCACCGCACACGGCTAAGGAATAGATCACGTGGATCAACCTGTGTGTGATGGGGTGTCCCTCTGCCTCCGTATATAAAGGAGCAAGGGAGGAGGAGGCCGGCCCTAGGAGGAGGGCGCGCCATGATGTGGTGTCCTACTAGGACTCCAAGTCCTAGTAGGAGTCCACCAAGAGGGGAGGAAGTGAGAAGGAAGTGGATGAGAAGGAAAGGTGGCCGGCCCCCTTTTCCCTAGTCCAATTCGGACTAGAGGGGAGGGGGGGCGCAGCCTTTTTCTCCTCTTCCCACTAAAGCCCATCAAGGCCCAATACTCTTCCCCGTATTCCCGTAACTCCCCGGTACTCCCGAAAATACCCGAATCACTCGGAACCTTTCCGAACTCCGAATATAGTCGTCCAATATATCGATCTTTACGTCTAGACCATTTCGAGACTCCTCGTCATGTCCCCGATCTCATCCGGGACTCCGAACTTCTTCGGTACATCAAAACTCATAAACTCATAATATAAATGTCATCGTAACCTTAAGCGTGCGGACCCTACGGGTTCGAGAACAATGTAGACATGACCGAGACACGTCTCCGGTCAATAACCAATAGCGGGACCTGGATGCCCATATTGGCTCCTACATATTCTACGAAGATCTTTATCGGTCAGACCGCATAACGACATACGTTGTTCCCTTTGTCATCGGTATGTTACTTGCCCGAGATTTGATCGTCGGTATCCAATACCTAGTTCAATCTCGTTACTGGCAAGTCTCTTTACTCGTTCCGTAATACATCATCTCACAACTAACATATTAGTTGCAGTGCTTGCAAGGCTTATGTGATGTGCATTACCGAGAGGGCCCAGAGATACCTCTCCGACAATCGGAGTGACAAATCCTAATCTCGAAATACGCCAACCCAACATCTACCTTTGGAGACACCT
>NW_025254757.1:0-1924 GCF_018294505.1 Triticum aestivum | reverse complement strand
CATTATTTCATCTCATTTTATACATTATATCTGATATCTTTGAGATGTACAGGTGGTACTTACGAGTTCAAATTTCTGTCAGTCTATTGTAAAGTGAACTAACCTATTTTTATATAGAATTCACATCCGACTATCAAAACAAATTTTGTATAATGACATTGTCTTCTTAATATCTTCACATATTTTAAATTTGGTCAAAACCCCATGTGTAATTCTATAGCAGGTGTCAAGCATATAACTGCACCTTGGTATTTAATATAGCAGGTGTTTTCAGTATCACTAATGAAATATGGGAAGGCAACTACACATTACACAGTATGGAGTAAATATATGCTTATTTTTATGGAACATCAGGCTCCTACTACGCCATATTACAAATAAAGATATTTGCATATTATGGGCCCAAAGGGTCAAAACGAATGTTCTAAATAAAGGAAAGCAAAGGATCTCAGTGTTATGCTAGGACACGCGATTTAAGATAAGGTCTACGCCAGTGATGATTCCTCTGAGCCAAGATCTCATCGCACTGTGCCCTAAATTAAATATCCTCTGCGGCCATTGCGTCCTATTTCTGTTCTACCACTGTAGTCAGAATGATCCTTGCCCAGTGGGCAAGGATAGTTTTAGGAAATAGTTGTTTTTTTAGATGCTTACTCCAAATACATGGTAGTAAGATGTTATAAATATATTTGCCCAATATACTTAAAATCAATAAAATACATTTCAGATAATAATTAATGGGAACACCTTTGCTGGAACAAATATTTTTTTGAAGGACCCAAAGTGAATCTATTAAGGATAACATCTCTACTTCAAAAACTAGCATTTACAACTACATATGCTAAATAATATGTGCATGGTCTGTCCAGTGTTATTTTTCTCAGCACACAAATACAGTGATTCATACCAGTAGTACAATTCATGACAATCTTAATGAAATGATGGTGCTAATAAACCTGTAGAGAACAATCCAAACTAATCAAGATATATGTAATTTCTGGTCCTACAACTTATTGTACCATTTTTTTCTCAGGGAGTTATAGCCCCCATTATTACATGTTTGAAATAGTAATGTTTCTAATGGAAATTCATATAAATCTTATCCAATTTGTAGAAGGTTTTACAATGAACAAATGTTACCTAAATGTGCAATTTGATTATTAATATGGCTAGCCCGTGCAGATGCACGGGTTGACGACTAGTTGCTCAAATGCTTCACTTATATCTTTTTAAGCACGGTGTGCTTTGTTATTTTTAAAGAAATGCTCTCATGCTTCACTTAGATTTATTTGGTAGTTAGTAAATGTTTTACTAAATTCTCTCTTGTTTCACTTAGATTAGTTTGAGAGAAAGAAATATTGTGCTCATGTTCTTCACTTATATGTGTTTGAGCTTATTAAAAGCAACATATGAAAATAGTCCCAAAGTGATAGATATCCAAGAAGGATATAATAAAAAAAAGTCATGAAGATCATTGTGACACCCGGATAATTAGACTACAGTAATCCCAAGCTAATGATGCCACGTCACCTCCATTTCTGTGATTAAACTCACGTTGATTCGAACCCGATTCAAATTCAAATTTAAAACATAGGCAAACAACAAAAGTTTCCAACTTTAAAGCTAAAATGTTCGGAGTGAACTAAATAATGCAGCGGTAATTATGGTGGAGAAACCAAACTTTGATAAAGTGTTTAAAGGCTCTAAGATAATTAAAACAGTAGTTAAAACAGTTAAATACATGCCTATTGAATTTTATAAAATATTAAACTATTTTATTTTCGGTTGAGAATTAAGGTGGCAGTAGTATATCTATAAATACAAATTTAGGTGCTAGTGTTTTTATAAAACTATAATAAAAGGGAACTTAAAATAAAACAGAAAAGAAAATACAAAAGAGAAAAACTAAACAGACAAAAAAAAA
>NW_025254756.1:0-1924 GCF_018294505.1 Triticum aestivum | reverse complement strand
CGCTTCCAACTGAATCGGCAGAAAATTGTCTTTTTCACGAGAGGTGGATCAAAACTTTTTACACCCAACCATTTGGTCAATTGTGCATTAAATATGGCCTAAAGTTTTAGAAAAATGATTTGGTCCAATTTTGCAACAAATATATGGTAGGTCATTCACAAAAAAAACTCATTTCGGGCACTCGAAAAATGGAAAATGAAATTTCCGTGCAAAGAAAATGAGAACTCCCTTAGGCAACATTGTTTGGAATTCCAAGATGCACCCTTGTGCACAATATGAGATCATTTGAACAAACTATTCCATGAATGTGGCCATAAGATTGATCATTTGGCTTGAAAGCCATGAATCTTCACGCATGTAGCTCATTTGTCAGAACACTTTTTTAAAATAATTGTCGTATTACAAGTTTATTATTTTTTCTCGCAACTTGGTCACATATAATGACACAATGCGAGGGTTTTCTAATTTTTTGATTTTTTTGAATTTTTTATGCCCGTTTCAAAATGTGGTCAAAACGGCGGGCTTGACCGTTTCTAGCTAGTTGTTGAATATTTGAAAACTTTTGATGTTTCTCTGATTAAATAGATACTTATTTACCTGTAAATGATTTTTGGAAAAAAAATAAAGAGCAAACTACGAGGCAGCTGCAGTTCAAATTTGACCCGCTTCCAATTGAATCGGCAGAAATTTGTTTTTTTCACAAGAGGTGGATCAAAACTTTTTACACCCAACCATTTTGTCAATTGTGCATTAAATATGGCCTAGTATTTTAGAAAAATGATTTGGTCCAATCTGGAAACAAATATATGGTTGGTCCTTCACAAAAAAACTCATTTCGGGCACTCGAAAAATGGAAAATGAAATTTCCGTGCAAAGAAAATGAAAACTCCCTTAGGCAACATTGTTTGGAATTCCAAGATGCACCCTTGTGCACAATATGAGATCATTTGAACAAACTATGCCATGAATGTGGCCATAAGATTGATCATTTGGCTTGAAAGCCATGAATCTTCACGCGTGATAGCTCATTTCTGAGAACACCTTTTAATAATAATTACCGTATTACAAGTTTATTATTTTTTCTGACAACTTGGTCACATATAATGACACAATGCAAAGGTTTTCCAATATTTCGATTTTTTTTGAATTTTTTATGACCGTTTCAAAATGCGGTCAAAATGGTAGGCTTTACCGTTCCTAGCTAGTAGTTGAATCTTGGAAAACTTTTGATGTTTCTCTGATTAAATAGATACTTATGTACCTATAAATGATTTTTGGAAAAAATAAAGAGCAAACTACGAGGCAACTGCAGTTCAAATTTGACCCGCTTCCAACTGAATCGGCAGAAAATTGTCTTTTTCACGAGAGGTGGATCAAAACTTTTTACACCCAACCATTTGGTCAATTGTGCATTAAATATGGCCTAAAGTTTTAGAAAAATGATTTGGTCCAATTTTGCAACAAATATATGGTAGGTCATTCACAAAAAAAACTCATTTCGGGCACTCGAAAAATGGAAAATGAAATTTCCGTGCAAAGAAAATGAGAACTCCCTTAGGCAACATTGTTTGGAATTCCAAGATGCACCCTTGTGCACAATATGAGATCATTTGAACAAACTATTCCATGAATGTGGCCATAAGATTGATCATTTGGCTTGAAAGCCATGAATCTTCACGCATGTAGCTCATTTGTCAGAACACTTTTTTAAAATAATTGTCGTATTACAAGTTTATTATTTTTTCTCGCAACTTGGTCACATATAATGACACAATGCGAGGGTTTTCTAATTTTTTGATTTTTTTGAATTTTTTATGCCCGTTTCAAAATGTGGTCAAAACGGCGGGCTTGACCGTTTCTAGCTAGTTGTTGAATATTTGAAAACTTTTGATGTTTCTCTGATTAAATAGATACTTATTTACCT
>NW_025254755.1:0-1924 GCF_018294505.1 Triticum aestivum | reverse complement strand
TGTCACACCCTAGCTAGTCATGCATTAGAGTGTTGCATCATGTTTACTCATTCATCAGAAACTTGAAATGGGGATGACAGAACCCCCAGTCCCCTCTGAACCCAACTAGGGTTTACTAAAATAATTTTCAATGAACCTGAAATGCCCTTCTAAAATGCCCATCATTTTTGCCTTGGTTCAGAACCTCTGCCAAAAGTGGTGCACATTTTTCTAGGCCATCCTAGGGTTTTTGAATTAAATCATAGATATTTGAATTTGGGCATTTAAAATAATATAAAATATTTAAATGCTCAAATATCTCCAAACTAAAATGTTTCATGTTGGAAATAATCCAACTATGGACCAGGAGTAGTTTGGTGATTTTTGGAGTTGCCTAGGTATTTTATTTAACTCAACAAAGTTGCAGGTATATTAAATAAAAAAACAGAAAACAGAATATAAAAAAAAGGAGTAGACTTACCTGGACCTACCTGCCCAGCCCAGCCGGCCCAGCACTGTGCTGGCCCATGCCAGCCAGCTGCTTCCCCTTGCCAGAGCAGGCAGGGAGGTGAGCATGGCGCGCCCGAGCTCGCCACGCACCACCCAGCCTCTCTGCATCGCCCTGGTCGCCGTTGCGCCGCGTGGATCGTCTTCTGGTCGTCGCCCCGACCTCGCCGACACCCCATTCACTCTCACCCGGCTCTCCCTCGCTCTCTCTCCCGCCGACCGAACACCACCGTCGCCGCCGTTCGCCATAGCCACCATCTCCGGCCACCCCTCGCTCCTCTGACCAGCTCAGGAGCTCCGCCTCGACTCCCTCTTCCTCCCCACCGCTCCACGGGTCCCCGGAAGCCCTGCATCGCCGCCACGTCGCCGTTCCCCTCTTCGGACTCCGACCACCGTCGCCGTCAAATTCGTCGTCTCCGGCGCGTCCCCGAGCCCGCTTCGACGCCCACTGCAACCGCGGTAAGCCCCCGGAGCGTTTCCCCCTTCTTCCCTGGTCTCCCCCGACCTCTAGGCCCTAGCCCCACCTCGACCGAGAGCTCCACGCCGCCGGCGATGTCGCCGTCGTGGCCACGGTCGCCGTAGCGCCCAACCGAGCACACCATCGTGCTCCACACATCACCAGGAGCACGTAGAACGCACCAACGCCTCCCCAAACCCCCTGCAACACTGATCCCGACCGCACCCGAACTCCGGCCGCCGCTGCCGAGCTCGCCGCCGTCGACTCCGGCCACCCCGACCCCAACGGACTCCGCCAAGAGCTGCGGGTTGTCCTCAGCTCCACTCCGGTGGCCTCCGCGGTCCATTTGGTGGTCGAAACGACCAAAACCACTCTCGCCGCCGCGCTGATGGTCGCCGCCGGCCAGAACTCCGGCGGGCTGACGTGGCCTAGTTAATTAGTCACTAACCCCCCCACCTACTGACGCTGACAAGTGGGCCCCAGGGCCTAGTCAAAGCTAACCAGCCCGGGTCAACGCGGGATTAGCCCCTGTGTCACTGACGTGTGGACCCCACACGTCAGGTTTGACCCGAGCCAGCCCTGTTGACCTGCTGATGCCACTGTGACGTCAGGCTGACGCAGTAATTGAATTTCTGGATTTAATTTAAATCAGGAAATTCCAGAAAATTAATTAAACTTCAAAAATTCATAACTTTTATTCTGTAACTCCAAATTGGACAAATTATATATGAAAAATGATCAGAAAAATCCAATCTATCCATCTGTACTATTTTCATGCATGATCAAACAAGTTAAATTGATGTTTTAATCAGAACAAGGAAAAGCACTTTAAAAGGCCATATTGAATTTGAAATTTGAATCCTTGATTCAAATTTGTTCAAACACATCTGGTTTTAGTTGCATTAGCCCAACACACTCATATTGCCATGTTTCATGCATGCATCATATTGTTGCATATTGTTTGGTGATGTTTGTGTATCG
>NW_025254754.1:0-1924 GCF_018294505.1 Triticum aestivum | reverse complement strand
AAAAACATCACATGACATCTCCAAATTTTTGTGGAAATTTTAAGTGAGTCCATCAAATGGTTGTAGTTCAAATATGGTCAGATAACCTTGAAAAAACTATTTTCAAGAAAGTAAAGATCAAGCAATTTAATTATCTAATTAGTTACACTGACAACAGCAAAGTTTTTCTTGAGAGGTTAAACAAGTCCAACAACATAATTGAAAAGTTTTCTCTCTGGGAAAAACTCATCAAAACAGGGAAGGAAAATGATTAAAAATCAAAAAAAAATGGAGCTCAGAACTCTAAAGTTTTAATTCCTGGCAAAATTTTTAAAATAAAACAAGGCCAAATTTTTGGGGTGTCACATGGGACCCACCGGACGGGCCACCGTTTTTTGCGAAAAGAACATTCCCCCTGCTGTCAGCTCAGACCCATCGGAAGTGCCTCCTTATTACGCACAAAAATATGAATACCCCACCTGCTAGCTGGGACCCACCATGGTGGGAGGCTGACTTGTGGGCCTACTGAGTTGATTGGGACGGAGGCCTTTTTCAACTTTAGTCAATCTGAATGATTCTCGCTCTAGTGACCGTACGATGTCCATCCAACGGCCGTAGTGCTTCTTCAACCTCTTGTCTTCTTTCTCCAGTCGCCCAAAGCAGCGCCGGTCGTGACGCATGCTCCTGCCTCCCGTGGCCGGCTGTGATGCCGCGGAGGCCTCAACACCTCCTACTACTCCCACCGCTGGCCAGGCCATCCCTGTACTCACCCACACCCCTTGTTATTCTGCGGTGAGTTCAGCCTCACACCGTACCCGAACCAGTACACCCTCATACTCCTCTCCGCGTGGGCATCCACCGCCTCGTCTTCCCCGGCTCTGCGTCGTCCCCTTCTTAGGCCTCGCTGTCGTCCACTGCCGTGGTGCTCTTAGCGCAGTGTGGTCAACATGGTCAATGATACATCTTTAACGTTTCTATAATTTTTGATTGTTCCATGCTATTATATTACCCCTTTTGGATGTTTATGGGCTTTATTTTACACATTTATATCATTTTTGGGACTAACCTACTAACCGGAGGCCCAGCCCATATAACCATCATGGTCATGATCCTCGAGGAGGCCACGAGATAGGAGCCCCCCCCCCTACTAGGCGTGCCCCCCTGTCTCGTGGGCCCCTCAAGAACCTCCCGACCGACTTCTTTCGCCTATATATGCCTACGTACCCTAAAACCATCGAATATCAAGATAGATCGGGAGTCCCGCCGCCGCAAGCCTCTGTAGCCACCAAAAACCTCTCGGGAGCCTGTTCTGGCACCCTGCCGGAGGGGGACCCCATCACCGGTGGCCATCTTCATCATCCCGACGCTCTCCATGACGAGGAGGGGGTAGTTCACCCTCGGGGCTGAGGATATGTACCAGTAGCTATGTGTTTGATCTCTCTCTCTCTCTCTCTCTCTCGTGTTCTCTCTCGTGTTCTCTCTATGGCACGATCTTGATGTATCCCGAGCTTTGCTATTGTAGTTGGATCTTATGATGTTTCTCCCCCTCTACTCTCTTGTGATGAATTGCGTTTCCCTCTTGAAGCTATCTTATCAGATTGAGTCTTTATTTGAGAACACTTAATGTATGTCTTGCCGTGTTTATCTGTGGTGACAATGGGATATCACGTGCCGCTTGATGTATGTTTTGGTGACCAACTTGTGGGTTCCGCCCATGAACCTATGCATAGGGGTTGGCACACGTTTTCTTGACTCTCCGATAGAAACTTTGGGGCAGTCTTTGAAGTACTTTGTGTTGGTTGGATGAATTTGAGATTGTGTGATGCATATCGTATAATCATGCCCATGGATACTTGAGGTGACAATGGAGTATCTAGGTGACATTAGAGTTTTGTTTGATTTGTATCTTAAGGTGTTATTCTAGTACGAACTCTTGAATAGATTG
>NW_025254753.1:0-1924 GCF_018294505.1 Triticum aestivum | reverse complement strand
TTTTTTATGGTAAAATGTAGCATACATTGCGGACGCAGATTTTTGACTCCGAGGTGCTCCATCCACTGAAATCCTCACGTGTCGTTACTTTGGCCTGATTAGAGGCAATACATATTCAATACACTAGCGTAATACGAGCTGCGGTACAAGTTGGCCCAAGAATTAATTACGTGTGTGGTGCAGTCTGTTGTGACCGAATTAATTCAAATTCAGCGCCAGGTGTTGCAAGCCATAATGAATGGCAATGACTAAAGAGGAAGCCTCACGTTAATTTTGATTTCAGTTTAGGACTTCAATCAAATCCGCTGAACAATGCATCTCGTTTATGATGGATGAGAGTCAATTCATTTGAGCACCTAATTATGTGAGACTCAGATAGTTGCAAAGACAAATGTTTCATAACATTTGGGTATATAATAAGAAACCTAAAAACATGAAACGTGATTTTTCCTTAAGCAAACGGTACAAAAATGATTTGGGTAGCACAGTACATAAAAATTTTCCTACCACGGCAGCTTCTTGGTTTACTTAGTATCCTGGTTACATAAATTACACCATTAACATCCTGGTTTACTTAATACTATCTTGGAAGAGAAAGATCTTGGTTTAAGTAAACTATCTGAATATGACCAGCTTCTTGGTTAACTTAATATTGAGTATATTGCTGGTGCCTTCCACGAAAGTTTACTTATTAATATCCTATTTATATGTCAAAAAAAAAAAAATACTACATCTTAGAAGACAGAAATACATCCTGGTTTACTTAATATCCAGCTTCTTGGTTATAAGTTAGAAAAAGACATCTTACTCACAATTAAATTCAGTTTAGTCAAAAATTCACATCCTGGAACCGAACTTAAACCATGATCTCTGTCTTCCAGGATATTAAGTAAACTTCTTGGAACTTAATATCCTGGTTTACTAAATTTCCTGGTTACATCTTGGAAGACAGAAAAGCTACATATAAACCTGAGTTTCCTGGAACTTTTTTATTTTCCCATGAACATCCTGTATCGATGGGCATGTAACAATTAACCAGGTGATTTTCCGCAAAAAAAGCAGATTAGCTACAGAGATCTATACTTACAGGTTCAGTTGAGCTTCAGGCAGAGGTACAGAACGGCGTTAGATTGAGGATCCCCACGACGAGGAGGACCTTGAGAGTTGGCTGCATGGATTTGCTGCTCCCGATCTCGTTTGCGCCACCTATTTCCTGCTGCTCCCTTACGCCGCAGGCTGCCGTTGCTCGCTTCTCGCACGAGCTTCCACCAGCTTCCCGACGTTCTCCCTCTCGCCTGCCAGCGACAGCAGCGCGGCCAGCGCGTCCTTCTTTGTGCTCGTCGGGCCCGTGCGCACGAGGTGGACTAACTTTTCCACGACGGAAGGCTCGGCGGCACGTATGGACGGACGCCAGGCTGAGCAAGGCCGTCGCGGCGTTCTCCTTGGCGCGCCACGTCGTGCCGGAGCTCATGATGTGGGTCACTGCCTCGATGGCGCCATCGGCGTGCATGATGCGCTTCTTGTTGGCCTCGAGGATCGAAAGGTTGAGCAGCGCGGTCACGGCGTTGAGCTGGAGCCCGGCGTCCTCGGACTAGAGCAAGGGCACCAGCATCGGCGCGGCTCCGGCCTCTCCGACGAACGCGCGGTTGTCCGAGCCGGACTTGGAGAGCAGCCGGATCTCGTGCACCACGCGGTTGGCCGCGTCAGGGGAGAATGAGACGGAGAGCTTCTTCACCAGAAACGACGCCGTCATGCGCGCCACCTCGAGCGCCGCCTTGTTGGCGGCCACCGCCTGGGCCTGCTCGCTCTTGCTGGCCTCGCAGACTTCCATGGCTACGCCGTTCTCCCGGCACCACTTGGAGATGAGGTTCTTGAGAGACTTGTTGGGCACCAGCTCCAGATTGGCCAAGACTTGCCCCGTCTT
>NW_025254752.1:0-1925 GCF_018294505.1 Triticum aestivum | reverse complement strand
CTATGGGCACATAAGTCCTATTTGCAAGAATAAGAACATCATTAATTCTTCCCATGTGATTTTTAATAGTAGAATCCGTCAAGTGCAAATTAGAAGAACATTCTTCAAGATTAGTAAGACCAAGCACATCACATAAAGATTTCAGAATTGTAGAAACACTAGCACCCAAGTCACACAAAGCAAAACAGTCATAATTTTTAGTCCTGACTTTGATAGTAGGTTCCCATTCTTCATGCAATTTTCTAGGAATTGAACCTTCTAATTCTATTTTTCTTCAAAATCTTTCATCATAACATCAACAATATGTTTAGTAAAAGCTTTATTTTGTTCATAAGCATGAGCTGAATTTATCATGGATTGGAGCAAAGAAATACAATCAATCAAAGAGCAACTATCATAATTAAAGTCTTTGTAATCCAAAAGAGTGGGTACATCATTAGCTAAAGTTTTGACCTCTTCAAACCCACTTTCATCAATTTTTTCAACAAGATTTTCACCCTCCGAAATATTGGGACGCCTTCTCCCTAAAGTTGACTCGTATCTAGTACCTTTTTCATCAATCTTAACTTTACTAAACAAGGAATCAATAAAAGAAACACCAATCATTTTTAGATCTTCATCACTTTTGTGAAAGAATTCACTAGAAAAAGCTTTTTCTAAAAAGTCTCTTTTAGCTCTAAGCATAGCGGTTCTTTTATTACTTTCATCCATAGAAACATAAAGAGCTTTAATTGATTCATCTACTTTAGGCACAAAAAATTTCATCTTGAGATTTTCCACATCATGAGCAATTCTATCAACACTTCTAGACAAATCATTAATCTTACTCAACTTTTTTTCTATGGAAGTGTTGAAAAGTTTTTGAGTGTTGATAAATTCTTTAATATTATTCTCAAGATCATAGGTGTTATTATTATTATTATAAGATTGATTTCCATAGGAATTACCATAATTATTAGAGGAATGACTAGGAAAAGGCCTAGGATTAAAATTACCTCCATAAGCATTGTTGTTGAAATTATTTCGAGAGATAAAATTCACATCTATGGAATCACTATTTTGCTCAATCAAACTAGACAAAGGCATCTCATTAAGATCAATAGGAGCACTTCTACTAGCAACAAATTTCACAAGAGCATCAACTTTTCCACTCAAAGAAGAAATTTCTTCAACCGAATTAACTTTTTTACTAGTAGGAGCTCTTTCGGTATGCCACTGCGAATAATTTGCCATAATATTATCAAGAAATTTGGTGGGTTCACCCAAAGTAATTTCCATAAAAGTACCACCCGCGGCAGAATCTAAAAGATTACGAGAAATAAAATTCAACCCCGCATAAAAAATTTGTATGATCATCCAAAGATTTAACCCATGAGTTGGGCAATTCCTTAGCATCATTTTCATCCTTTCCCAAGATTGTGCAACATGCTCATGTTCAAGTTGCTTGAAATTCATGATCTGGGATCTAAGGGAAATAATTTTTGCGGGAGGAAAATACTTAGTGATAAACGCATCTTTGCACTTGTTCCAAGAATCGATACTATTGCGAGGCAAAGAAGAGAACCAATTTTTTGCAAAATCACGCAAGGAAAATGGAAATAATTTCATCTTGTCCACATATTTTTTCTTTTGCATATCGCATAATTCCCCAAAGGTATTAAGATGGGATGCGAAATCCTCATTAGGAGTACTGGAAAATTGGTGTTTCATAACAAGATTCAGCAAAGCAGTATTAATATCACAAGTCTCCGCACTAGTGGCGGGAGGAGCAAGCGGAGTGCCGTTAAAATCATTGTTGTTAGTATTTGAGAAATCACACAACTTGGTGTTCTCTTGAGTCATGATGACTACACAACAAGATTTCACTAAAAAACAGATCCGACAAGAAAATGGCGAACGAAAAAGAGAGGCGAATAAAACGGCAA
>NW_025254751.1:0-1925 GCF_018294505.1 Triticum aestivum | reverse complement strand
TTGCCGTTTTATTCGCCTCTCTTTTTCGTTCGCCATTTTCTTGTCGGATCTGTTTTTTAGTGAAATCTTGTTGTGTAGTCATCATGACTCAAGAGAACACCAAGTTGTGTGATTTCTCAAATACTAACAACAATGATTTTAACGGCACTCCGCTTGCTCCTCCCGCCACTAGTGCGGAGACTTGTGATATTAATACTGCTTTGCTGAATCTTGTTATGAAACACCAATTTTCCAGTACTCCTAATGAGGATTTCGCATCCCATCTTAATACCTTTGGGGAATTATGCGATATGCAAAAGAAAAAATATGTGGACAAGATGAAATTATTTCCATTTTCCTTGCGTGATTTTGCAAAAAATTGGTTCTCTTCTTTGCCTCGCAATAGTATCGATTCTTGGAACAAGTGCAAAGATGCGTTTATCACTAAGTATTTTCCTCCCGCAAAAATTATTTCCCTTAGATCCCAGATCATGAATTTCAAGCAACTTGAACATGAGCATGTTGCACAATCTTGGGAAAGGATGAAAATGATGCTAAGGAATTGCCCAACTCATGGGTTAAATCTTTGGATGATCATACAAATTTTTTATGCGGGGTTGAATTTTATTTCTCGTAATCTTTTAGATTCTGCCGCGGGTGGTACTTTTATGGAAATTACTTTGGGTGAACCCACCAAATTTCTTGATAATATTATGGCAAATTATTCGCAGTGGCATACCGAAAGAGCTCCTACTAGTAAAAAAGTTAATTCGGTTGAAGAAATTTCTTCTTTGAGTGGAAAAGTTGATGCTCTTGTGAAATTTGTTGCTAGTAGAAGTGCTCCTATTGATCTTAATGAGATGCCTTTGTCTAGTTTGATTGAGCAAAATAGTGATTCCATAGATGTGAATTTTATCTCTCGAAATAATTTCAACAACAATGCTTATGGAGGTAATTTTAATCCTAGGCCTTTTCCTAGTCATTCCTCTAATAATTATGGTAATTCCTATGGAAATCAATCTTATAATAATAATAATAACACCTATGATCTTGAGAATAATATTAAAGAATTTATCAACACTCAAAAACTTTTCAACACTTCGATAGAAAAAAAGTTGAGTAAGATTAATGATTTGTCTAGAAGTGTTGATAGAATTGCTCATGATGTGGAAAATCTCAAGATGAAATTTTTTGTGCCTAAAGTAGATGAATCAATTAAAGCTCTTTATGTTTCTATGGATGAAAGTAATAAAAGAACCGCTATGCTTAGAGCTAAAAGAGACTTTTTAGAAAAAGCTTTTTCTAGTGAATTCTTTCACAAAAGTGATGAAGATCTAAAAATGATTGGTGTTTCTTTTATTGATTCCTTGTTTAGTAAAGTTAAGATTGATGAAAAAGGTACTAGATACGAGTCAAGTTTAGGGAGAAGGCGTCCCAATATTTCGGAGGGTGAAAATCTTGTTGAAAAAATTGATGAAAGTGGGTTTGAAGAGGTCAAAACTTTAGCTAATGATGTGCCCACTCTTTTGGATTACAAAGACTTTAATTATGATAGTTGCTCTTTGATTGATTGTATTTCTTTGCTCCAATCCATGATAAATTCAGCTCATGCTTATGAACAAAATAAAGCTTTTACTAAACATATTGTTGATGTTATGATGAAAGATTTTGAAGAAAAATAGAATTAGAAGGTTCAATTCCTAGAAAATTGCATGAAGAATGGGAACCTACTATCAAAGTCAGGACTAAAAATTATGACTGTTTTGCTTTGTGTGACTTGGGTGCTAGTGTTTCTACAATTCTGAAATCTTTATGTGATGTGCTTGGTCTTACTAATCTTGAAGAATGTTCTTCTAATTTGCACTTGACGGATTCTACTATTAAAAATCACATGGGAAGAATTAATGATGTTCTTATTCTTGCAAATAGGACTTATGTGCCCATAG
>NW_025254750.1:0-1925 GCF_018294505.1 Triticum aestivum | reverse complement strand
GAATCCGTCGAGGATCAAGTCTCCGCGGATATCTGCCGTGTAGTTCAAGTTTCCGAACCTGATCTGGTGGCCAGGGGCGAAGCTATCGATCTGCTCCAACTGGCCAAGCGAATTGGCCCTCAATGCAAAGCCGCCGAACACAAAGATCTGTCCAGGGAGAAAAGTTTCACCCTAGACCGTGTTGTTGACGATTGATGGCGCTATCAGACCCTGCAGCGACGACACAGAGGAACTCTCAATGAAAGCACCAATGTCGGTGTCAAAACTGGCGGATCTCGGGTAGGGGGTCCCGATCTGTGCGTCTTAGGCTGATGGTAACAGGAAGCAAGGGACACAATGTTTACCCAGGTTCGGGCCCTCTCGATGGAGGTAAAACCCTACTTCCTGCTTGATTAATATTAAAGATATGTGTAGTACAAGAGTAGATCTACCACGAGATCATAGAGGCTAAACCCTAAGAGCTAGCCTATGATGGTATGATTGTAATTGTGATCGGCCTTCTAAGGACCATCCTCTCCAGTTTATATAAACACCGGAGAGCTAGGGTTTACATGGAGTCGGTTACAAGGAAGGAAACATAATATCCGGATCGCCAAGCTTGTCTTCCACGCAAAGGAGAGTCCATCCGGACACGAGCCGAAGTCTTGAGTCTTGATGCTTCTATAGTCCGGACGATGTATACAGTCCGGCTGTCCGGATACCCCCTTATCGAGGACTCCCTCAGAGACCACCCGAAGGTCTACAACTAGTGGTTGAGAAACGCCTTTGTGGTGTTTTCTCAAAGGGATAATAGGGCAAGCCTTCACGGCATTGGTGTGCCTTTGTGGTAACATCCACCTCTCTAACGGTGATGTAGCTTCCCTCCAAGGAAGTGAACATCGACATACATCCTCGTCTCTTGGAGTTGTGGTTATCCCTAACCCTAACTTCCTACTTGCGGTTACTTGTCTCCTAGTCTTTTCTTATATCATATTGTGCTTGCTTACTCACCTACTTGTGTTACTTGTTTACCTTGCTTAGCTCTTAGCATCATACTTGCACTTGTTAGGCTCACTTTCATATTCCACATTATTGCCTAAAATTTCTAAGTAACAATTAAAATTGGTATTTGTACCTATTCATCCCCCCTCTAGGTCCATATCGATCCTTTCAATTGTTATCAGAGCCTCGTGCTCTATTCTTGTGGCTTAACCTCCCTAGAGCGAGATGAACTACGATGGGACTCCCCTTGTTGCGGATCCGAAGGATAAGGGCACGGCTTCCACGGAAGTCAAGTCCTTCACTTCTGAGGATCTGGAATGGGCGCTTGCTAAGAAAAAGGAGGAGCATGATGCTTCTCTTTAGGCCTTGGTCCAAATGGTACTAGCCATATTGACCACGATGCTTGCACTACTTTCTGGTGGTGCAACCTCTAGGCCAACTGTGCCTACTCCTTCACTTGCCCAATAACCTCCTAGTAATGAACACTCCAGTCTTCCTTGGCTTTGTGCAAGACCTCAAATAGAGAAACCAAAGTATAACCCTCAAGGAAAACCTCCTTTACTTGATGACACTGCCGATTTTGCTTTGTGGAGAGTTGGCGGGGTCATCTTTGATATGGGAATGATGAGATGTTGGAGATCTTGGAGTATGGTTACCAAGTTGTTTACCCAAAGAATCTTACACCAAGAGAGATATATGACAAGAATCTCAACGACACAACAACCATGGGCATAAGGAGAGGTATGACTGACAAGTAAAGGAGACCATACATACACTTCACAAGTGCCAAGGAATTATGGGATAGCATTGTGAGGACCAAGACCAGTAACTCCACTCTCCGGCTTGCTCAATATGGAATTGCCAAGGGTCAATTGCAAAACTTTTGTATGGAGAAAGGTGAATCTCCCAAGCAGCTCCTTGAGCATCTCATGACTCTCACCTCT
>NW_025254749.1:0-1925 GCF_018294505.1 Triticum aestivum | reverse complement strand
ACACACTACACAAGAATATCCCTTTGGAACGAACTAAGTCAGGCAAGCTTTTATCTTCCAACCCTCCAAGTTGTCGTTTAGCTTAACCAACTAGCTCAGGGATATCTAACACCGATTCTTGGAGAGAAGGTGGTTCACAAGAAACCAACTTGATCACGAGCTCAACACAGCGGTCAGGTGACAACCTGGTAATACTTCCGAGAAGATCTTCGGAAAATCACGAACCACCGATATGTTACTAAGCTCGAGATCAATCTTGCTTTTCAGGGCAAGACGATATGATCAAATGGGTGAGGACTTGACAAAATCCTAACTCATCAATCGAAGGGTGCACCAAAATAAGGACTAGGTAGCACGATCAGTCTTAGAAGGATGATTCAAAAACCAACACGCTAAGAATGAAATTATTGTCCTTTAACTACCAAGCAACAGAGTTGCTAGCAGTATTGATTTCACACGCCATGATTCATTTGTCGGCATTCCGGTTACAATAACACAGGAACCGAGGAATGAACAATGATGGCAAAAGTATCACTGTACCAAGAGTTCATAGGATGGTGTGCAATTCCTATAACAATCCCGATATAAAAGATGGTAATACTCCAAGGTAGAACAGAGCAAAAGCTGGATTAGCAATTTGTTCTGCGGAGCACAACTTCTTTGACCCAATCCTGGATATGGAAGAGGTACTGGAGTTTGTTTCTCCTAGTCATTCCGCGATAGAATGGCTTGACGGACCACAAGAGTAATAGGCATCGATAAACGAACGCACACATACTCTTGACTATCAATTGATAGACGAGGGTCAGAATGCAACTAAAGAGAACAACTCAAAGGAACATATAATTTTCTGAGTTGTGGATGCATAAATTAGTATGTCGAACCAATTTCAACATGATTCTTCCGGATAACCCATGCAGAAAGGTAGAACTGGCAGAGTCACGATTTATGAATGGGGAACTCCTCAAGAATAATCCTGTTGTGATATTTCAGTTCAACGAGGAACTTCTGCCATAAGTAGTTCATGGTATTTGGAAGAAGAAGATACCACGGACTTCGAGGACTATCGCAAAGGTTACTAATATCCTAAAGGCACTAGCAATTACTATCAACATGAAGTAGGTAGAGTGAATCTCGGGTTCAAGAACCCAGGAACAGAATACCTATTACTAAGTAGCATCACGGGATGCTTTCGAGAATGATGGCCAGAATCATCACACTGGGAACACAAATCATGGCTAAATTACTAGATGATCCCCTAAGCACTTAGGGTCATAATAATATCTCCAACATATATGTCAAGGTAACGAAGTACCTCAACTCACTGATTAGTGTGGTTAATCTGGCCCATGGGAACATTGAAACAGGAAGAAAGGATTTGCAATTGCATCAGACTACTTAGAAACCTGGGATGACTCGGACAGCATAACGGCTGTAAATGCTCAGAAAAGATTTGAGAATTCACAAAAATGGTGGCATAACCACTCAGAAGCACAATATCAAGGTTTCGAGATCAATAATTAACATACAGAAGTACTAGGAACTGAAACGAGGCTTAAGTCCAACAATCTATAAGTCTACGGATTAGTAACACGTGATCCTAATAGAAAGAAGAGATAGCCTAGTTCTTAATCCCCGTAGAAGAGAAGATGATGACTCAGATCAGAAAGCCATGAGGTATAAGGAGTAAAAAGAGCCTTACGTTCCATCCCACAATCAATTCCCTTATATAACTAAAGAATTTCTAGACTCAACTTCGACCAGTTTGGCTTGGTAATCCTACAGGCAGTCAAGCTCTGATACCAACGCTGTCAGGACCCCGACTCAATGCCACATCGATCTAGCATGTAACACCTCATATCACTTTGCGGCCTCACGCACGGTATTCCCACGGGTGTCGCCTTACCTTTGCCCGGGACCGTTTG
>NW_025254748.1:0-1925 GCF_018294505.1 Triticum aestivum | reverse complement strand
TAACAATTATTTAGGTTTAACACCAATCTCTTTGGTAGAGGGAGCGTGCGATGCTTGATCATATCAAGCTTGGAAAAACTTCCAACACATATCGTCAGCTCACCTTTAGCTAGTCTCCATTTATTCCGTAGCCTTTTGTTTCGAGTTACTAACACTTAGCAACCGAACCGGTATCTAATACCCTGGTGCTACTAGGAGTACTAGCAAAGTACACATTAACACAATGTATATCCAATATACTTCTATCGACCTTGCCAGCCTTCTTATCTACCAAGTATCTAGGGTAATTCTGCTCTAGTGGTTGTTCCCCTTATTACAGAAGCACTTAGTCTCGGGTTTGGGTTTTACCTTGGGTTTCTTCACTAGAGCAGCAGCTGATTTGCCGTTTCATGAAGTATCCCTTCTTGCCCTTGCCCTTCTTGAAACTAGTGGTTTCACCAACCATCAACAATTGATGCTCCTTCTTGATTTCTACTTTCGTGGTGTCAAACATCGCAAATACCTCAAGGATCATCATATCTATCCCTGATATGTTATAGTTCATCACGAAGCTCTAACAGCTTGGTGGCAATGACTTTGGAGAACCATCACTGTCTTATCTGGAAGATCAACTCCCACTCGATTCAAATGATTGTTGTACTCAGACAATCTGAGCACAAGCTCAACAATTGAGCTTTCCTCCTTAGTTTGCAGGTTAAGAAAGTCATCGGAGGTCTTATACCTCTTGACATGGGCACGAGCCTGAAATCCCAATTTCAGCCCTCAAAACATCTCATATGTTTCGCGATGTTTCAAAAACGTCTTTGGTGCCTCAACTCTAAACCGTTTAACTGAACTATCACGTAGTTATCAAAAGGTGTATGTCAGATGTTCGCAACAACCAAAGACAACGTTCGAGGTTCAGCACACTGAGCGGTGCATTAAGGACATAAGCCTTCTATGAAGCAATGAGGACAATCCTCAGTTTACGGACCTAGTCCGCATAATTGCTACTATCAACTTTCAACTAATTTTTCTCTAGGAACATATCTAAACAGTAGAACTATAGCGTGAGCTACGACATAATTTGCAAAAACCTTTTGACTATGTTCAGGATAATTAAGTTCATCTTATGAACTCCCACTCAGATAGACATCCCTCTAGTCATCTAAGTGATTACATGATCCGAGTCAAACTAGGCCGTGTCCGATCATCACGTGAGACGGACTAGTCATCATCGGTGAACATCTTCATGTTGATCGTATCTTCTATACGACTCATGTTCGACCTTTCGGTCTCCGTGTTCCGAGGCCATGTCTGTACATGCTAGGCTCGTCAAGTTAACCCTATGTGTTTCGCGTGTGTAAATCTGTCTTACACCCGTTGTATGTGAACGTTAGAATCTAACACCCGATCATCACGTGGTGCTTCGAAACACGAGCTGTCGCAACGGTGCACAGTTAGGGGAGAACACTTCTTGAAATTGTTGTAAGGGATCATCTTATTTACTACCGTCGTTCTAAGCAAATAAGATGTATAAACATGATAAACATCACATGCAATCAAATAGTGACATGATATGGCCATCATCACTTTGCTCCTTTTGATCTCCATCTTCGGGGCTCCATGATCATCATCGTCACCGGCATGACACCATGATCTCCATCATCATGATCTCCATCATCGTGTCTCCATGAAGTTGCCTCGCCAACTATTACTTCTACTACTATGGCTAACGGTTAGCAATAAAGTAAAGTAATTACATGACGTTTAAGTTGACACGCAGGTCACAAATAAATAAAGACAACTCCTATGGCTCCTGCCGGTTGTCATACTCATCGACATGCAAGTCGTGATTCCTATTACAAGAACATGATCAATCTCATACATCACATATATCATTCATCACATCCTTTTTGGCCATATCACATCACATAGCATACCCT
>NW_025254747.1:0-1925 GCF_018294505.1 Triticum aestivum | reverse complement strand
TACACCGTGCCACGTACCTACCGCATCACAGCCCACCCCTACGGTCAGCGCTGTCCACGGCCTCCAGTAGGCTACAAACACCAGAAACTACTTGCAACTCCTGGACGGAGAACTAGGGTGAATAAGAAGTCGAGAGGGTCCATTGGTTTCGGGCCCAATGCATGGTAGTAGCTGATTCTTAAATCACACATACAGATCTCAGTGCTTAAGGTCGGCTTCAATGAAACAACCCACCATGTACTCCTACATGGCCTCTCATCGATACCTTTACCAAATCGTGTTCACCACACCACTCTCATTACCGACATAATCATTTCACTCCAGCCCATCACCCAGATGAACCAGACCTGACACGACTCTAAGCATAGCAGGCATAGCAAGGTAGGAACAACACATACATATGGCTCAATCAACTCCTACACATGCTAGTGGGTTTCATCTAGTTACTGTGGCAATGACAGGTCATGCAGAGGAAATGGGTTCAACTACCGTGGCACACAGCAGTTTGAATCGCGTTGTCTTAATGCAGTAAAAGAGAGCAGGAGCGAGAACATGGGATTGTATCGATATGATCAAATGGTTGGTTGCTTGCCTGATGGTTCGATGCACGGATACGGTTCTTCGTTAGGGTAATCACGGTACTCCTCGGGAACAGAACCTGTCGCAAAGGACATCGATATACAAGCATCACCAAACAATGTGCAACAATATGATGCATGCATGAAAACATGGCAATATGAGTGTGTTGGGCTAATGCAACTAAAGCCAGAAGTATTTGAACAAATTTGAATCAAAGATTCAAATTTCAAATTCAAATATGGCCTTTTAAAGTGCTTTTCCTTGTTCTGCTTGAATCATCAATTTAACTTGTTTGATCATGCATGAAAATAGTACAGATGGATAGATTGGATTTTTCTGATCATTTTTCATATATAATTTGTCCAATTTGGAGTTACAGAATAAAAGTTATGAATTTTTGAAGTTTAATTAATATTCTGGAATTTCCTGATTAAATTTAAATCCAGAAATTCAATTACTGCGTCAGCCTGACGTCACAGTGATGTCAGCAGGTCAACAGGGCTGGCTCGGGTCAAACCTGACGTGTGGGGTCCACACGTCAGTGACACAGGGGCTAATCCCGCGTTGACCCGGGCTGGTTAGCTTTGACTAAGCCCTGGGGCCCACTTGTCAGCGTCAGTAGGTGGGGGGGTTAGTGACTAATTAACTAGGCCACGTCAGCCCGCCGGAGTTCTGGCCGGCGGCGACCATTAGCGCGGCGGCGAGAGTGATTTTGGTCGTTTCGGCCACCAAATGGACCGCGGAGGCCACCGGGGTGGAGCTGAGGACAACCCGCATCTCTTGGCGGAGCCCGTTGGGGTCGGGGTGGCCGGAGTCGACGGCGGCGAGCTCGGCTGCGGCGGCCGGAGTTCGGGTGCGGTCGGGATCAGTGTTGCAGGGGGTTTGGGGAGGCGTTGGTGCGTTCTACGTGCTCCTGGTGATGTGTGGAGCACGAAGGTGTGCTCGGTTGGGCGCTACGGCGACCGTGGCCACGACGGCGACATCGCCGGCGGCGTGGAGCTCTCGGTCGAGGTGGAGCTAGGGCCTAGGGGTCGGGAGAGACCAGGGAAGAAGGGGGAAACGCTCCGGGGGCTCACCGCGGTTGCAGTGGGCGTCGAAGCGGGCTCGGGGACGCGCCGGAGACGACGAATTTGACGGCGACGGTGGTCGGAGTCCGAAGAGGGGAACGGCGACGTGGCGGCGATGCAGGGCTTCCGGGGACCCGTGGAGCGGTGGGGAGGAAGAGGGAGTCGAGGCGGAGCTCCTGAGCTGGTCGGGGGAGCGAGGGGTGGTCGGAGACGACGGTTATGGCGAACGGCGGCGATGGTGGTGTTCGGTCGGCGGGAGAGAGAGCGAGGGAGAGCCGG
>NW_025254746.1:0-1925 GCF_018294505.1 Triticum aestivum | reverse complement strand
CAGTACTATTGTTCCGCATTTTCCGCTCGAGGAGTCATTCAGACCCTCGCTTGGCACCCAGTTTTTTTTACCTCTATGTCTGATCGCACTGATAATTTATTCATGTATTTCATGCATGCATTTGTTATATCTTATGTCCGAACTGTCTTGCGAGTACTTCCAAAGTACTCACTGGCTTGTTGATTTGGCCAGATGCTGACGAAGGCGATCTCATGGATGAGGAGTTCGATAGCGAGTCCGACGCCTAGAGGAACCCCAGTCAGTCACGTGCGACCCTAGACTTGGTCACTTTATCACCCGCTTCCGCAACCCGAATAAATTCCTCGAGCCTCACCCCGACGCTCGATGGAACACTAGTTTGAGAATCACTTCATTCACTCCCCACTGTATTACTCCACCACTACCCTATTCGCGAGTCAGTAGTATGCCACCACTCCCTTGTGCCATATTCGCCCTTATGTATAATTATTGGCGTGTTGTAATAATTTGTTGAGCACCCTCAGCTCAACCCTGTAAAATATTTAATACTACTGGCAGTCTGTATCAAGTGTTTGTCTACCAGTGAGGATGTTTATCTCAAACTAGATTTTTTAAGATTGGTTTCTCAATAAATATTTTTATTGAAAAACCGGTCGTGACAAGCTTGGTACCAGAGCCAGGCTGACTGTAGGAAGCCACTAGGTGCGATCGCTAATGGGTTATTAGCATATTCGAGCTAAAGTATATTTTGCAAATTGTAGTCATTTTTCTGACAGTCAGCATATATTTATGATCTGACCAATCAGAATTCTTGCCTACTTTTGTAGATGGCCGACAACAGCTGCGAGTCTCAGTCCTTCGCCAACGTACCCGATGGGTTCGTCAAGCTGCTATCCTTCATTGTTCAGGTCGCGATGGGGCCATCTGTACGCCCAATCGTCTCTATCTGCCAGCACAAGGTCAACGACAGTCTGACCATGCACCAGGCCTCGGTGCAATTCAAGGGAGGGCGTGGTGAGTTACGCCGCTTCCGGTTCGTGGGAAGAGCCATGCCCACGGAGAAGCATGCCATCCAGATGGCAGCCCGCGAGTCAATAGCTCGCCTCAGGGATATCCTTCCCGTGATGAAGGCTCGTCGCTACCGCTATCTCCCATGCCACGTGCCTTACACCTGCCACTACGCATACTCCTGCCCCAGAGGAGAACGAGACGAGGCCTTTGAGATGCTTATTGAGTATCTTCGGGCTCTGGAGGCCGCCTTCGACAACTTGGTGGATGACTTCGTGGCCGCCCGCATGGACTCAGTCCATGGCTGTGCTGCCAACAGGAGGGAGCTCCTGCCCTCACCACTGACATATGCCTCTTCATCAGCATCTTATGCACCAGCTCGTCGCCTGCCTTCTACCGAGGAGTTCAACCAGGTCATTGCGCCCACTCCAGCGCGCACTGCACCGCCACTCGCACCGACTCCAATCCGTGTAATTCCACCCCTGGCACCCGCTCCTTCTGCTCGGCGTGACACTACTCGCATGGAACCTATTAACGAGGAGGAGGTTGAGTCTCCAGCCTCGCTACGCCTCACCCTTGGCAGGGCCAAGGACATCATCAACATCTCCGACTAAGTACGCTTAGCCGTCGCGCGATGTGCCGCCATGTAAGATTTGGGAAGTAGCTTGTTTGTGCATCATGTAGGTTATGGAGAAGTGCACTAGCCTAAATAACATGTCGGGATTATGTACGCATATCCTGAGTGATGTATTGTATAATTATCCCCGCGTGTAAGATACGTCATGAGCAGTCTTTCTCCATGCGCAAATTAAGTGGTTTTCCTTAGTGATCTTGGCTATTTGGGTTTCTTTGCCAATCTTGTGCATTTATGGTTTTTTTTCTTTTTCTCGTCGTCTCATGAGTTTTGCAAAATATATCCCCAGAGTGAAAAATGTCTC
>NW_025254745.1:1145-1925 GCF_018294505.1 Triticum aestivum | reverse complement strand
CTACCGCCGAACCTTTCTCAGGTTCACGATGTGTTCCATGTGTCACAGCTCCGCCGTTGCTTCAAGGACCCAATCCGAGCTGTGGATCATGAAGTGCTCGAATTGCAGCAAGACCTCTCCTATAAGGAGCATCCGGTCCGCATTCTCGACCAAGCTGAACGCCGCACACGTCAGAAGGCGATCAAGTTTCTCAAAGTCCAGTGGTCGCACCATTCTGAAGATGAGGCCACTTGGGAACGAGAGGATCGTCTGCGCGAAGAATACCCCGCACTGTTTCCTTCTACCTCCTAAATCTCGGGACGAGATTTCTTGTAGTGGAGGAGATTTGTAACACCCCGAGAATCATGCTACAGTAACTCTCTGTGATTAAGCTAATCATGTTGCTAAACAGGGCTTGATCACATTGGAATCACATTTCTTTTCAAACTCCTAATTCAAACTTCAATTAAATTTAAAGTGGAAAATAAAAGTTTTCAAAAATTTAAACAAAAATGTTCGGGCCATGTCAATTATTGCATCGGTAATTATGGTGAAGTAATCACATTTTTATAAAATGCCTAAATGCTTTTAAATGAATTAAAATAGAAAAGAAAATAAATAAATAAAGAGAAAACAGAACAAAAAGAAAAAGGAAACAAACAAGAAAAGGAACCCCCCTTCCCCCACTGGACCCTGGCCCAACTGGGCCGACCCCCAGGCCCAGCCGGCCAGCCCACCTCCCCCGGTCGCCTCCCTCCTCCCTGTTCACCCGACCCAGCGACCGCGCTCGCCGGTCGCCGC
>NW_025254745.1:0-1135 GCF_018294505.1 Triticum aestivum | reverse complement strand
GCCGCCATGCCTCCGGCCTAGCCGCGGCCACCGAGCCCCGTTCCCCTCCCCGACGTGTCCACGAGATCCGCCGCGTCGAGCCCGTCCTCCCCGACCACCTGCTCGAGCCGGGACCCCCTACATCACCCCCAACGCCGTCGCCTTCCTCCTCGGGTCCCCGCCGTCTTCTTCGACTCCGGCGACTGCTGCTGCTACTAAGCCTCCCACGGGCCTTTCTTGCGCCGCGCGGTGAGCTTCCGCTTCTCCTCTCCCTCGCCGTTCGCTCGCCCGCGCCCCCCAGCTAGCCCCGCCACCGCGTCCGAGAGCTCGCCGTTGCAGTTCGCCTCGCCGTCGCGGCCTCGGTCCCCTGAGCTCGAAAGCGAGCTCGGCCCCATGCTCCTGGGGCTCCAAGGGCCCCGTAGAGCAGATCCGCGACGCTCACCGTGCCCCCCTAGCGCCGCTCCACCCGTGCCCGACCTCCGACCTCCGCCGTTGAGGTCGCCGCCGTCGATGCACCCCCGCTCCGACCATGCCGTACCCCCAGAACGACGCGGCTTCGCCTCCGCTTCCGAACGCGCTATAGCGCGGGCCAAACGGTGCCCCGTAGCCCGTTTCCGGCGAGATCCGAGCCGCGCCGCCGCGTTTGGCGTCGCCGGCGTTGAGCCGCCGGCCGCGCTGAGCTGGCACACCTGGGGCCACCCCCTGGGTCGCTGCCAGTGGGTCCTGGTGGCCCAGTTGACTGGGTTGACCCCAGTCAACTGCTGACTGGGCAGGCCCCAGCCACTGACATGCGGGCCCCGCCGCATAATTAACAAAAAAAATGTTTTTATAAATAAAACTAATTAATTAATCTAAATAGGCACTGACAGGTGGGGCCTACCTGCTAATAACCTTGTTTAAGTTAATTATAAAACTCTGTTAGTGCCCTGTCAATGACATGTGGGTCCCACTGGACCCACCTGTCTGGTTTGACTGGTCAGCCGACCTGTTGACCTGCTGACGTCAGCATTACCTCATGCTGACGTCATAATTCATTTTTGCTTAATTCAAATAATTCCAGAAATTCAAATAATCTTTGAAAATTCATATCTTTTAAACCGTAACTCGGATGAAAATGTTTTCTACATGAAAGTTGCTCAGAACGACGAGACGAATC
>NW_025254744.1:0-1925 GCF_018294505.1 Triticum aestivum | reverse complement strand
TCATGTACAAACTGGACAATCTCTTTCGGAGTATCAGGGTTTTGGACGAGAACTCATCTGTTACACGGGCACTTCACTGTTTTTTAAACTTATTTGAACTCTGGACTTCTTTTGTGTTCAGTATGCAGCATTCAAAGCGACGTCATCAATTTCCAACATGTTCTGACATCATTTGTTGGTTTTCAGTCATTTACCTAATTGTTTAGAGAGCTAAATGACCGTGAAATTGAAAATCACTACAAAATGAACTATGAAAATGTTGCAACTTGGCATGGTATCATCATTTCACCCGCATAGCATGTGCGAAAGAGTGGAGAGGGACACGGCAAAAACTGGACGCACTTCGTGTACAAATTGGACAATCTCTTTCAGAGTATCAAGGTTTAGGACGAGAACTCATCTGTTACACGGGCACTTCAATGTTTTTTAAACTTATTTGAACTCCGGATTTCTTTTGTGTTCAGTATGTAGCATTCAAAGACACGTCATCAATTTCCAATATGTTCTGACATCATTTGTTGTTTTTCAGTCATTTACCTAATTGTTTAGAGAGCTAAATGACTGTGAAATTGAAAATCACTACAAAATGAACTGTGAAAATGTTGAAACTTGGCATGGTATCATCATTTCACCCGCATAGCATGTGCGAAAGAGTAGAGAGGGTCACGGCAAAAACTGGACGCACTTCCTGTACAAACTGGACAATCTCTTTCGGAGAAGGGTTTCGGAAGAGAACTCATCTGTTACACGGGCACTTCAATGTTTTTTAAACTTATTTGAACTCCGGACTTGTTTTGTGTTCAGTATGCAGCATTCAAAGCGACATCATCAATTTCCAACATGTTCTGACATCATTTTTGTTTTTCAGTCATTTACCTAATTGTTTAGAGAGCTAAATGACCATGAAATTGAAAATCACTACAAAATGAACTGTGAAAATGTTGAAACTTGGCATGGTATCATCATTTCACCCGCATAGCATGTGCAAAAGAGTAGAGAGGGTCACGGCAAAAACTGGACGCACTTCATGTACAAACTGGACAATCTCTTTCGGAGTATCAGGGTTTTGGACGAGAACTCATCTGTTACACGGGCACTTCACTGTTTTTTAAACTTATTTGAACTCTGGACTTCTTTTGTGTTCAGTATGCAGCATTCAAAGCGACGTCATCAATTTCCAACATGTTCTGACATAATTTGTTGGTTTTCAGTCATTTACCTAATTGTTTAGAGAGCTAAATGACCGTGAAATTGAAAATCACTACAAAATGAACTATGAAAATGTTGCAACTTGGCATGGTATCATCATTTCACCCGCATAGCATGTGCGAAAGAGTGGAGAGGGACACGGCAAAAACTGGACGCACTTCGTGTACAAATTGGACAATCTCTTTCAGAGTATCAAGGTTTAGGACGAGAACTCATCTGTTACACGGGCACTTCAATGTTTTTTAAACTTATTTGAACTCCAGATTTCTTTTGTGTTCAGTATGCAGCATTCATAGACACGTCATCAATTTCCAAGATGTTCTGACATCATTTGTTGTTTTTCAGTCATTTACCTAATTGTTTAGAGAGCTAAATGACTGTGAAATTGAAAATCACTACAAAATGAACTGTGAAAATGTTGAAACTTGGCATGGTATCATCATTTCACCCGCATAGCATGTGCGAAAGAGTAGAGAGGGTCACGGCAAAAACTGGACGCACTTCCTGTACAAACTGGACAATCTCTTTCGGAGAAGGGTTTCGGAAGAGAACTCATCTGTTACACGGGCACTTCAATGTTTTTTAAACTTATTTGAACTCCGGACTTCTTTTGTGTTCAGTATGCAGCATTCAAAGCGACATCATCAATTTCCAACATGTTCTGACATCATTTTTGTTTTTCAGTCATTTACCTAATTGTTTAGAGAGCTAAATGA
>NW_025254743.1:0-1925 GCF_018294505.1 Triticum aestivum | reverse complement strand
GGATCACATGGAAAGGGGCAAGGTAATATAGCTAGGAGCATCACTTGGACTCAAGCGTGTGCTTCAATTCATCTAGAGCTGGTATGCAAGACAAGCATAGGTAAGCTAGAATGGAAGCTTAGCGGTGTATGAGGGTATTATGATAGGTCAGAAGAGGGGATCGTTTGGGTGGTCGGATGTAGGTGTTGTTGCAATGCATTTCAATGTGATATGCATATATGCTTAGTTGGCACACAGGCACATTGCTAAACCCCATCTAGCGCGCTCCCACCTTTCATTCTAAGCCAACATCAATCGAACCCATTGCATGCAATTGCCTCTTCAGGTGTGTTGAATGATAACATTACTCCATAAATTTTCTACCATAGCGATGCTCCATTACTTTAATGGTTCATTAGTCATCGAACTATTTGGTATCACCGTAGAATATATGCTGGTAGGTATATGATAACTTCCTTAACCCATTTGTCCTTTTCAACAACCTGGAAACAATAGAAGCATCCACTTCTATTAGTACTAGAGAATAGACTTATCTATTTTATCCTTTATTAGTCCCTTTTACTAGTTAATTATCATTTATGATTCTTTCCATATGATGATTTATGAACATCAACTATTGTTTTTGTGTATGTGATTGTGAGGGAAAAAATTTCTTGGTTCAGAGAAATGGAGAAAACCTTTGTTAAACATGTGTTGCATTGGAGAATCGGTATCGTATGGGGTGCATGTCAGACGATTTGAGAAAAGCAATTCAACGAGAATAGAGAAGAAGAGTTTGCATATATTGTTATTGCATTACACGAATACACATCAAGAGTAAGCTGCCTTTTAATTGTAGAGCTTATTCTCGAGTTATTCAGTATTAGATTATCAAAAAAAAAATTCAGAATGTTATTGTATTCTGGTCTCAATTTCCAAACCTTTTTTCCTGGAGTTTGATTTTCGTCACACTGGTTTGAGTTCTGAATCATATAGTATATACTGACATGCCTTTTTGTTTGTCCATGTTTTCTAGTTCTGTTTCAGAATTGTAATATTGGAGATCTTCTTCCAGCATGACATGATGCATACCCCAATGTAAGAATATGGTACTCCCTCCATTCCCTTATACAAGGCCACAAACTCAAATTACAGGTACCAAGGTAAGAATATGGCTTTAGGTGACTATGTGACTGATATGTATGCTTACTGAAGAAGACCTGCTTCCCTTGAAGCCGTAGCCGAGGAGTTGTATTTTTTCGTTTATATTGTGTCTTATATTATATGGATAGCGGCTATCTGGGGGAGCCACTGTCGCGAGGTATACGACCTCAGGGTTTGTTTTTCGCTTTTTTCCGGATCGATGTTGTTCGGCTGCTGGATTTTGCACTATTAATTATATGGCTGGATGCATCGTGCTGATGCAGAGGCCGGGGGATATCCTCCTTTAAAAAATATGTTGTAACATTACTTGCAGAAGTGTCTTGGCGCCCCATTACAAAATTGTATGATCTAGCACTACTAGGGAAAACCTTATACACAGAAATTTAGCAACAGCACAGGTCAAAATAGGGCGCTAGTGGTAGATAGCAGTAGCGGTCCAGAAAAAACCGCACTGCAGATACAATTGTAGCAGTAGCACGTGTGGCCGTAAAAGCGCTACTACTAATATTCCCACTGGTGGAACGATAGGCTACGCATAGCAGTAGCGGGCTTGGAGGAAGCGCGCTGCCGCTAGGGTAGGAGTAGCAGCACGTTTCATAAGAAGAGAGCTACTGCTAATGGAAATAAAATAAAATGAAAAACAAATAGAAAAGTAAATAAAAATGAAAGAAACAGAAAAAGGAGAAAGAAAAAAAATAAAATGTAAAGCAAAATAAACGAAAAAGCGAAAAAACAGAGAAAGGCACAGGTGTAGCGTGTGTTCGTAAGAGGCGCCATAGCTA
>NW_025254742.1:0-1925 GCF_018294505.1 Triticum aestivum | reverse complement strand
GGAGTCCAAATGCCACTAAACTTTTTGGAGATTTTTTTTCTACCCAGAAGACACCCAGGGAGCCAAAGTAGAAAATTTGAGGATGCCCGTGGGGCCCACTAGGTACCAGGGTGCGCCCTGGTGGGTAGTGGAGCCCACGGGAAGCTTCTCCACTGATATCCACCTCTATAAATACTCTAAAATCCAAAGAAACCTAGGGGAGTTGAGGAAATACAGTTTCTGCCGTCACAAGTTTCCAGAACCATGAGATCCAATCTAGAGGCCTTTTCTGGCACTCTGTCGGAGGGGGCAACGATCACGCAGGGGTTCTTCATCATCCTTGTTGCCCCTCCAATGACGCGTGAGTAGTTTACCACAGACCTCGGGTCCGTAGCTAGTAGCTAGATGACTTCTTCTCTTTTTTTGATCTTCAATACAATGTTCTCCTCGATGTTCTTGAAGATCTATTTGATGTAATGAATTTTTGCGGTGTGTTTGTTGGGATCTGATGAATTGTGGGTTTATGATCAGTTCTATCCATGAATTGTTGGGTAACGTAGCAGAAATTCAAAATTTTCTACGCATCACCAAGATCAATCTATGGAGTAATCTAGCAATGAGGGAAGGAGAGTGCATCTACATACCCTTGTAAATCGCTAAGCGGAAGCGTTCAAGTGAACGGGGTTGATGGAGTCGTACTCGCCGTGATCCAAATCACCGATGATCCTAGCGCCGAACGGACGGCACCTCCGCGTTCAACACACATGCAGCCCGGTGACGTCTCCCATGCCTTGATCCAGCAAGGAGAGAGGGAGAGGTTGGGGAAGACTCCGTCCAGCAGCAGCACGATGGCGTGGTGGTAGTGGAGGAGCGTGGTACTCCAGCAGGGCTTTGCCAAGCACCGCAAGAGACGAGGAGGGAGAAGGGTAGGGCTGCGCCAAGAAGGAGATGTTCTCGTGTGTATGGCAGCCCAAAAACCCCACTATATATAGGGGAAAGGGAGGGGCTGCGCCCCCACCTAGGTTTCCACCCCTAGGGGTGGCGGCTAGCCCTAGATCCCATCTAGGGGGCGACCAAGGGGGGAGAGAAGGGGGGCGCACCACTAGGTGGGCCTTAGGCCCATCTGAGCCTAGGGTTTCCCCCTTTTCCCTTCTCTCTTCGCCTTGGGCCCTGGTGGGGGGTGCACCAGCCCACCTGGGACTGGTCCCCTCTCACACTTGGCCCACGCAGCCCTCTGGGGCAGGTAGCCCCACTTGGTGGACCCCCGAGACCCTCCCGGTGGTCCCGGTACGTTACCGATAGCACCCGAAACTTTTCCGGTGACCAAAACAGGACTTCCCATATATAAATCTTTACCTCTGGACCATTCCGGAACTCCTCGTGATGTCCGGGATCTTGCGGGGCGGCGCGGCGGCAGGATCTGGCGTCGTCTGCTCGGCCCAGAACTGGGCCCTTCGGGCCCCATCTGGGCCTGGGCGGGCCGACGGCGGGGATGGTCTCCGGCGTGGCTTCTGGGACGCGTGGGAGATGCGACGAGTGTCTGGGTGTCGGCGGTGCTGACGCCGGCCTGCTGCATCGCGGTTGGCGGGGCTTAATGGGCCCGCTTCGGCCTGGCTAGGCCAGGGGTGGCCCGGCATGCCCCGCTGCCGCGTCCGGACAACTACCGCGACGGTGCCGGAGGCACGGGCCTCCCGCACGACGGCGGTGGAGGTGGTTCCCTCCCGCTCGGCGTCGCTGTTGCTGCTCCCGTCGTGGTGAGCTTCTCTCCGGTCCTTTTGGCCTCGTGGTGGTGTTCGTAGTGAGGTGGCGTGGGTGGCGGCGCTACTGCGTTGGCGCATGGTGGTGGGCGACGGTTTGGCGGGTCGGTTCCGTCCGGTTGGGCGGTTGGGGTTGGAATGCAGGAGAAATCCCTGCCTGCTTCGGCCCCGACACGATGACACCTGCCG
>NW_025254741.1:0-1925 GCF_018294505.1 Triticum aestivum | reverse complement strand
ACCTGAAATTGTGGGTCAAGTTCATCATAATATGCTGCTGTATACTACTGTATTGTACAATTTTTAGCCTATTTTTCATGTTTTTGAGGAGTTGATATTGTCCAGTGCATGATAATATGCTCGTGTTGCTTATGTATATTTTTCAGCTATTGTAATGTATAGTTTTCCGCCTATTTTTTCATATATTTGAACAGTCATATTGTCCAGTGCATGATAATATGCTCCTGTTGCCTACGTACTCTTTTCAGTCAATTTTTCATGTATTTTGGACAAGTGGTATGGTTAATATTCACCATATATATATGTTGTTTTCATATTCTGATGGGAGCACTGGTAGTAATTACCGGAGAGTCCCGACTGGTAGGACCGAGTCGTCCGCCTCCCATCAGGCCACAACTGAGGCATCGTCATCATCGGATGGCGATGTCGGAGTGGACTTAGATGCACCAGATCCGCTCGCTACCGAGTCGGGCGACATGGAGGCCTCGGGCGGCTTGGGGTCTACCTCGAGCAACACTTCCAATAGGAAGAAATCCGGGCGTGGTCCGAGGAAGGTCCCGGAACCAACTGCTGCCAGCAACCGTCCTGTCATTTGCCCGACAGGAGAGGGGTAAGCAAGCATTTCATTTGCATCATATTTTGGATGCCACAACTTTGACACTCACATATGCTCGTCTTTTATATCATGCAGTCAGTGGGAATTTATCCCGACACAACCTAAGGGGGCACGCCCGCCGAACCACGTCATCGGCTCCCTCTTGAGGAAGCACTTCCCTGGATTGTCCAAGCCGGGTGATGACAATCCGCCGTCGCCAGGTTTAACCTGGGAGCATTACCTACACGACAAGGATGAGCATGATGTCACCATGGCCACTCGGGTCATCAATGCTTTTTTTGTAAGTATCTTCACTCCAACCACTGCATTTTTCCATATCCAAATCCTTGCTTGCGTGGATGGTGAGAAGATGCCATATGCTTTCTTGTAGCAAACATTTGCTTGCGTGGAGGGTGAGCAGCAGAAGGCGATCAAAGGCATCGTCAAATCTGCCCGAAAGATACTCTCTGACACCAAGCACACGCTGCGGTACAAAGCCGTGATGCAGTGTCGGCCGCTCGATGACAAGGGGGAGAAGATGACAAGGAAGACTGCTTGCCAGACAAACTTGTCATGAGAAGAATACCTGTCAGTGGTAAGTGACTACATCGGTTGATAGTACTTTGATTCATCCCTCTTGTTCCTCAATTATTCGATTTTTTCTGACTAGGTGAAGGAACCCTGGATGAAGGACGATTTTTGGGACGCCCGGGTTGACATGTGGTGTGACCCAGCATGGCGGTCCTCGACACGAGATTATTAGGGTGTAGTCCACGGTGAATAACTGCTTCTCCGTGTTAGTGCATGTCACTGAGAGATGACAAACCAAGTTTAGGCTCGTTTTGTCACGGGATCACCCACCGAAGATTCTGTCTCGGGGACGGACGCAGCCCGTCCTCGACGTTCCCGCCCGTGTGTGTGGTTTGTGAGGCACGTGTCACATCAAGGACGTGCGTTGCTTATTCAAGCCCGTTCTTCGAGATAGTCTATGGGTATCGAGAGGGAATGTGTCCGGTTTGTGCAGGAAGTGTGGGTCCTGTTGCTCCGTTGGCCTCGAAACTTCTTGTTCTCTTAAAGGAGGCCATCGCACGTATATGCATGGGCTATCCGGTGGCCCTGGCGGTCTAGGAAGTTGACCGGCACCGGGAGAGGGGGTAGGCCACGGTCAACAACTGCTTCTTCTCATGTTTATTACTTTACACTGTTTAAAGTTCTCTCTCGGTGCCAGTCTAGAAAGTTGACCGGCACCGAGAGAGGGGGTAGGCCTCGGTCAACAACTGCTTCTTCTGATGTTTTTTACTTTACACTGTTTAAAGTTCTCTCTCGGTGC
>NW_025254740.1:0-1925 GCF_018294505.1 Triticum aestivum | reverse complement strand
GAATCATGTCTTGGGTCAATAGTTGGGTTTGCCCGGCTCCTGTGTTTTGGTACCTTACGTTCCGCTATATCGGCTAAGGTAGCACCGGGAGAACCACTGCGATTGTGCCCCAGTTATTCTGGGTCGAGCACCTCAGTGGAGAAAGCTAAAACTGACCGTCATGATAAGGCGAGAGCCGGTCGCTGTTCGAGAGGTTTTTTTGGGTCCCTAAAGACTTATGCTGCTTAGAGCGAGGAACCGGAATTATCCGGCCAAGGCGTGGATAGCGCCCCGAACTCGGTCTTCCGAATACTAGGGGCTTCGTCGAAATTTAAAATTATAGAATTCTATGGCTAAGTGAGAGTGTTCAAGCATTATAAGTCCGGTTGCCTTGTTCGCTGTGTTGAGCACCTCCCTAGATGGACCCAAGAATGGGAACAAGAGTGCTCAAGTTTATCCTGAACACCCCAGCACTCGTGGCATGGGGGCTGAAGCCAACGACTTGCCATCTCTCAAATTTGATAAACGGCCGCACAGAAGGTAATATATTAAATTAATAAGCATTGCTTAGCGCATATGAATAAGTTTTCAGCATACAGAATAACAAACGCGAGTCTATTCAAAAATTACATCCTTGGAGCACTCATCCGCTATTCGGCGAGCACCCTTCAGGAGGCCCTCATAATACATTTCGGGCGTGCGATTCTCATGGCCCTTCGGTGCCCCGTCCGTCACAAGCTTATCCGCATCCAGCTTGCCCCAGTGCACTTTAGCACGGGCAAGGGCCCGACGGACCCCTTCAATGCAGACGGAGCGCTTGATAACTTCAAGCCGCGGACAGGCATCCACCAGCCGCTGCACCAAGCCGAAGTAGCTCCCGGGCATGGCCTCCAACGGCCATAGCCGCTCTATAAGGCCCCTCATGGCCTGTTCGCCAACCTTGTGGAGCTCGACCAGCTGCTTCAGCTGGTCGCTTAGGGGCACCGGATGTCCGGCCTCAGCATACTGAGACCAGAACACCTTCTCCGTGGAGCTCCCCTCCTGGGCGCGGTAGAACGTGGCAGCATCAGATGCACTACGGGGCAAATCTGCGAATGCTCCTGGAGAGCTCCGAATCCGGGTAAGTAATAGGTAATTGACCTTTACATTCTTGCTTTGCATAAAGAATGCCTTACCCGCCGCTATCTTCTTTAGTGCTTCGATTTCTTGGAGGGCTTTTTGGGCCTCAGCCTTAGCAGCTTTGGCACTCTCAAGAGCCGAGGCAAGCTCGGACTCTCGTGTCTTTGAGTCACGCTCCAAAGCCTCGTGTTTTTCCACGAGAATCTGGAGCTCCTGCCGCACCTCCGCCAGCTG
Organism: Triticum aestivum; assembly: GCF_018294505.1. NCBI lineage: Eukaryota > Viridiplantae > Streptophyta > Magnoliopsida > Poales > Poaceae > Triticum > Triticum aestivum. Next base: position 593 of record NW_025254740.1, on the reverse strand, counting down.
CGCCTCTCCTTTCTCTCACTCGGTGTGCTCCGCAGCCGCTTTGTTTTCGGCCACGGCCACCGCTTCCCTTAGGGTCTCCACTTCGTTCGTGGCCCCTGCGGTACCCATGTTATTCCTGTTATTTTTTGCAACCAAAACCTTTTCCATAAGGTATTTCTTTATTAAGGTATTTCTTACCTTCCTTGTCCTCGAGCTGCTTCTTGGCTTGTCCGAGCTCGTTCTCAGAACGCTCGAGGTTCTGCTTCAATGTATTGACCTCCGCAGTTAGTGCGGCAGAGGTCAGCAGCGCAGCCAGCATTCCCATATTGACATACTTATATTAGACTCCTACGTATATCTTTTTAGATCCTCAGTCCGGCTTTTCTTTCCGAACACCGAACTAAGCATCAGGGGCTACTGTCTATGCGGTAACATTTTTTATATGTTTTAAAACTCACCTCAAAGCCTGTTAGAAGGCTGGTACAGGCTTCGGTCAGTCCGCTCTTGGCGGACTGAACTGTCCGGATCACCGCACTCATAATAGTGCGGTGCTCCTCCTCGATGGAGGCGCCGTTGAGCGCCTCCAGTAAGCTATCCGGTGCCTCCGGTTGGAC
>NW_025254739.1:0-1925 GCF_018294505.1 Triticum aestivum | reverse complement strand
GAATCATGTCTTGGGTCAATAGTTGGGTTTGCCCGGCTCCTGTGTTTTGGTACCTTACGTTCCGCTATATCGGCTAAGGTAGCACCGGGAGAACCACTGCGATTGTGCCCCAGTTATTCTGGGTCGAGCACCTCAGTGGAGAAAGCTAAAACTGACCGTCATGATAAGGCGAGAGCCGGTCGCTGTTCGAGAGGTTTTTTTGGGTCCCTAAAGACTTATGCTGCTTAGAGCGAGGAACCGGAATTATCCGGCCAAGGCGTGGATAGCGCCCCGAACTCGGTCTTCCGAATACTAGGGGCTTCGTCGAAATTTAAAATTATAGAATTCTATGGCTAAGTGAGAGTGTTCAAGCATTATAAGTCCGGTTGCCTTGTTCGCTGTGTTGAGCACCTCCCTAGATGGACCCAAGAATGGGAACAAGAGTGCTCAAGTTTATCCTGAACACCCCAGCACTCGTGGCATGGGGGCTGAAGCCAACGACTTGCCATCTCTCAAATTTGATAAACGGCCGCACAGAAGGTAATATATTAAATTAATAAGCATTGCTTAGCGCATATGAATAAGTTTTCAGCATACAGAATAACAAACGCGAGTCTATTCAAAAATTACATCCTTGGAGCACTCATCCGCTATTCGGCGAGCACCCTTCAGGAGGCCCTCATAATACATTTCGGGCGTGCGATTCTCATGGCCCTTCGGTGCCCCGTCCGTCACAAGCTTATCCGCATCCAGCTTGCCCCAGTGCACTTTAGCACGGGCAAGGGCCCGACGGACCCCTTCAATGCAGACGGAGCGCTTGATAACTTCAAGCCGCGGACAGGCATCCACCAGCCGCTGCACCAAGCCGAAGTAGCTCCCGGGCATGGCCTCCAACGGCCATAGCCGCTCTATAAGGCCCCTCATGGCCTGTTCGCCAACCTTGTGGAGCTCGACCAGCTGCTTCAGCTGGTCGCTTAGGGGCACCGGATGTCCGGCCTCAGCATACTGAGACCAGAACACCTTCTCCGTGGAGCTCCCCTCCTGGGCGCGGTAGAACGTGGCAGCATCAGATGCACTACGGGGCAAATCTGCGAATGCTCCTGGAGAGCTCCGAATCCGGGTAAGTAATAGGTAATTGACCTTTACATTCTTGCTTTGCATAAAGAATGCCTTACCCGCCGCTATCTTCTTTAGTGCTTCGATTTCTTGGAGGGCTTTTTGGGCCTCAGCCTTAGCAGCTTTGGCACTCTCAAGAGCCGAGGCAAGCTCGGACTCTCGTGTCTTCGAGTCACGCTCCAAAGCCTCGTGTTTTTCCACGAGAATCTGGAGCTCCTGCCGCACCTCCGCCAGCTGCGCCTCCCCTTTCTCTCACTCGGTGTGCTCCGCAACCGCTTTGTTTTCGGCCACGGCCACCGCTTCCCTTAGGGTCTCCACTTCGTTCGTGGCCCCTGCGGTACCCATGTTATTCCTGTTATTTTTGGCAACCAAAACCTTTTCCATAAGGTATTTCTTTATTAAGGTATTTCTTACCTTCCTTGTCCTCGAGCTGCTTCTTGGCTTGTCCGAGCTCGTTCTCAGAACGCTCGAGGTTCTGCTTCAATGTATTGACCTCCGCAGTTAGTGCGGCAGAGGTCAGCAGCGCAGCCAGCATTCCCATATTGACATACTTATATTAGACTCCTACGTATATCTTTTTAGATCCTCAGTCCGGCTTTTCTTTCCGAACACCGAACTAAGCATCAGGGGCTACTGTCTATGCGGTAACATTTTTTATATGTTTTAAAACTCACCTCAAAGCCTGTTAGAAGGCTGGTACAGGCTTCGGTCAGTCCGCTCTTGGCGGACTGAACTGTCCGGATCACCGCACTCATAATAGTGCGGTGCTCCTCCTCGATGGAGGCGCCGTTGAGCGCCTCCAGTAAGCTATCCGGTGCCTCCGGTTGGAC
>NW_025254738.1:0-1925 GCF_018294505.1 Triticum aestivum | reverse complement strand
TGTAACAGATGAGTTCTCGTCCGAAACCCCGATACTTCGAAAGAGATTGTCCAGTTTGTACACGAAGTGCATCCAGTTTTTGCTTAACCCTCTGTACTCTTTTGCACATACTATGTGGGTGAAATGATGATACCATGCCAAGTTTCAACATTTTTCAGAGTTCATTTTGTAGTTATTTTCAATTTCAAGGTCATTTAGCTGGGGCGACCGGCGGGGGGATTGCGGGGGAGACCGAGTCAATGTGAGTGTGAGTGGAGAGACGAGAGAGTGAGGGCGTAAACATGTAAAAATATGCATAAAAAATACATTGATTATCAATGATCTTTTTGTGTACAATCTGAATTGTCAATATGAGTCCTCAACGGTTTAGAAACCGGTGAAGACTCATATTGCGACCACAAATTCTACACATAGAGTTCTATGAAGACCAAGTGCTTGTGATATTTTGAGAAGTAACATATTTAAGGTGGTAAAATCCTGCTAGGGCAGCGAGGTGGGACTAAAAACTTCCTGCAACAACCTCTTTACTACCGGTTCATGCCACGAACCGGTACTAAAGGGGCTGGTCGGGCCCCAGCCCGACAACAGCCAGCCACTACCTCTTTAGTACCGGTTCATGGCACGAACCGGCACTAAAGGTTCGCTACGAAGCGGTAGTAAAGATCTCCTCCCGCCTAGCCGTTGCAACCGACACTAATGGACACATTAGTGCTGGCTCAAATTCAAATCGGGACTAATGTGTCTCACATTAGTGTCGGCTGGTAGATTAGATTATGCGTGAAGTTATAGGGGGTGCGAACCCTTGTGCCAGAGGAGGGGTGGCTTATATAGAGTGCGCCAAGACCCCTGCCATCGCCCGTTACACAAGGTTCAATGTACATAAAGAGGGGACGTTACTGGTAACGTCAGCATTAAAGTGATATAAATGATCCTTAAGACTACGGAGTGAACGCCTGACCGTTGCCATCCAGGGTGACCTTAGATCTTTTGTACTCCGAGTGGTTTCTGATGTGGTCGAATGATTATATCCTGGTCGAATATAATTGGGTTGTCCGAGTGGAACACATGGTCGAGTGAGTTGCATCCTGATGTGATTTCAGTCGGTAGAATTTGCTGTCCTTTAAATGTCTTTGACTGTAGGGCAGTGTCCTTGGGAAGGATGCTTAGGGCATCTCCAGCCGCGCCCCCAGGAAGGCCTCCCCAGGCCTTTTTTTGTGCCGGCGCCGAAAAAACAGCCCAGTCGCACCCCCAGGAGCCCGATTTTCGCCGGCCTGGGCCGAAAACAGCGCCGGTGGACCCAGGCCGAACCCGGCGCGCTGGGGGCGCCCGGGGGTGCTGGGGCGAACTGTTTTGGCGCGAAAAAGCCGCGGGCAGCCGCGTCAGGGACACGGCGGCTCGTCTTCCCCCAACTGCCTCGGTTCCCGTGGGGAATCAATGGCAAGGCTATCGCCTGTCAGCCTTGCCATTGATTCCTCACGGGCGGCGCGTCACGGGACGGGGCGCCGACGCCTCCCCTCCCTCGCACGCGTACACACGGGCGCGGAGCGGCTATAAAAGCCGGCGGTCTCTCAGTCGCCGGTGCCCACACCAGACTCGCCCCTCGCTGCCGCCCAGCCCCTCTCTCTCTCCGTCTCTGTCTTCCTCTCCCGAGCGCCACTGGCAGCCCCTCTCTCTCCCTCTCTACCACCGCCGAGCCCGTCGCCATGGCAGAGCGCTTCCCCGGAGATGAGGCGGCGGCGAACGGCTTCGGCCACCGTTCGCTCCACGAACAGGAGTCCTGGCTCCTGTTCCAGGCGAAAATCCCGGCGCCGCCGGACATGCGTGCCGGGCCGACGGGGTGGCGGCTCAGCGATGGGGGAGTGCCCGTTCCCCCATTACCCGACGCCGTGGCCAAGCCCAGGTACTTCGCCGACGAGGTCGAGGTC